>NW_027223305.1:7500-15000 GCF_043380555.1 Nothobranchius furzeri | reverse complement strand
GGTGTAGGAGCAGAAGCCAGCCTCCAGCTGGTGATGGCGGGGTGCAGGAGCTGCAGGCAGCCTCCAGCAGCTGATGGCGGGGTGCAGGAGCTGCAGGCAGCCTCCAGCAGCTGATGGCGGGGTGGAGGAGCTGCAGCCAGCGTCCAGCAGCTGATGGTGGGGTGGAGGAGCTGCAGCCAGCGTCCAGCAGCTGATGGTTGGGTGGAGGAGCAGCAGCCAGCCTCCAGCAGCTGATGGCGGGGTGCAGGAGCAGCAGCCAGCCTCCAGCAGCTGATGGCGGGGTGGAGGAGCTGCAGCCAGCCTCCAGCAGCCAGCCTCCAGCTAGTGATGGCGGGGTGGAGAAGCAGGCAGCCTCCATCAGCTGATGGCGGGGTGGAGGAGCAGAAGCCAGCCTCCAGCAGCTGATGGCGGGGTGCAGGAGCTGCAGCCAGCGTCCAGCAGCTGATGGTGGGGTGGAGGAGCTGCAGCCAGCCTCCAGCAGCCAGCCTCCAGCAGCTGATGGCGGGGTGCAGGAGCAGCAGCCAGCCTCCAGCAGCTGATGGCGGGGTGGAGGAGCAGCAGCCAGCCTCCAGCAGCCAGCCTCCAGCTGCTGATGGCGGGGTGGAGGAACAGAAGCCTCCAGCAGCTGATGGCAGGGTGCAGGAGCAGCAGCCAGCCTCCAGCTGGTGATGGCGGGGTGGAGGAGCTGAAACCTGGGTCGGACCTGGTCTGCAGCAGGGCCCATTACCACTCAGAAGCTGATGGCAGTGTGTGTTTAGGTCCCTGCGGGGTGGATGAGCTGAAACCTGGGTCAGACTTGGTGTGCAGCAGGGCTCAGCACCCTCCAGAAGCCGATGACAGTGTGTCTTTAACTCCCTGCCTGGTGGGAGAGCTGAAAGCTGGGTCGGACCTGGTCTTTAGCAGAGCTCAGCAGCCTCCAGAAGCTGATGGCAGTGTGTGTTTCATCCCCTGCGGGGTGGGAGAGCTGAAACGTGGGTCGGACCTGGTCTGCAGCAGGGCCCATCACCATCCAGAAGCTGACGGCGGTGTGTGTTTAAGTCCCTGCGGGGTGGGAGAGCCATAACCTGGGTCGGACCTGGTCTGCAGCAGAGCTCAGCAGCCTCCAGAACCTGATGGCAGTGTGTCTTTAATCCACTGCGGGGTGCAGGAGCTGAAACCTGGGTCGGACCTGGTCTGCAGCAGGGCTCAGCAGCCAGCAGAAGGTGATGGCAGTGTGTGTTTAGTTCCCTGCGGGGTGCAGGAGCTGAAACCTGGGTCGGACCTGGTCTGCAGCAGAGCTCAGCAGCCAGCAGAAGCTGATGGCAGTGTGTGTTTAATTCCCTGCCTGGTGGGAGAGCTGTAACCCGGGTCGGACTTGGTCTGCAGCAGGGCCCATCACCATCCAGAAGCTGATGGCAGTGTGTCTTTAATTCCCTGCGGGGTGGAGGAGCAGAAACCTGGGTCGGACCTGGTCTATAGCAGAGCTCAGCAGCCTCCAGCAGCTGATGGCAGTGTGTGTTTAAGTCCCTGCCTGGTGTGAGAGCTGAAACCTGGGTCGGACCTGGTCTATAGCAGAGCTCAGCAGCCTCCAGCAGCTGATGGCTGCGTGTGTTTAAGTCCCTGCGGGGTGCAGGAGCTGAAACCTGGGTCGGACCTGGTCTATGGCAGAGCTCAGCAGCCTCCAGAAGCTGATGGCAGCGTGCCTCTAAGTCCCTGCCTGGTGGGAGAGCTGAAACCTGGGTCGGACCTGGTCTATAGCAGAGCTCAGCAGCCTCCAGCAGCTGATGGCTGCGTGTGTTTAAGTCCCTGCGGGGTGCAGGAGCTGAAACCTGGGTCGGACCTGGTCTATGGCAGAGCTCAGCAGCCTCCAGAAGCTGATGGCAGCGTGCCTCTAAGTCCCTGCCTGGTGGGAGAGCTGAAACCTGGGTCGGACATGGTCTGCAGCAGGGCTCGGCAGCCTCCAGAAGCTGATGGCAGTGTGTGTTTAAGTCCCTGCCTGGTAGGAGAGCTGAAACCTGGGTCGGACCTGGTCTATAGAAGAGCTCAGCAGCCTCCAGCAGCTGATTGCAGTGTGTGTTTAAGTCCCTGCCTGGTGGGAGAGCTGATATCCGGGTCGGACCTGGTCCACAGCAGGGCCCATCACCCTCCAGAAGCTGGTGGCAGTGTGTGTTTAAGTCCCTGCGGGGTGCAGGAGCTGAAAGCTGGGTCGGACCTGGTCTGCAGCAGAGCTCAGCAGCCTCCAGTTGCTGATGGCAGTGTGTGTTTAAGTCCCTGCCTGGTGGGAGAGCTGAAACCTGGGTCGGACCTGGTCTATAGCAGAGCTCAGCAGCCTCCAGCTGCTGATGGCGTGGTGGAGGAGCAGCAGCAGCAGCAGCCAGCCTCCAGCAGCCAGCCAGCCCCCAGCAGCTGATGGCGGGGTGGAGGAGCGGAAGCCAGCCTCCAGCAGCTTATGGCGGGGTGGAGGAGCTGAAACCTGGGTCGGACCTGGTCTATAGTAGAGCTCCGCAGCCTCCAGACGCTGATGGCGGTGTGTCTTTAAGACCCTGCCTGGTGGGAGAGCTGAAACCTGGGTCGGACCTGGTCTGTAACAGAGCTCAGCAGCCTCCAGAAGCTGATGGCAGTGTGTGTTTAGTTCCCTGCGGGGTGGAGGAGCAGAAACCTGGGTCGCACCTGGTCTATAGAAGAGCTCAGCAGCCTCCAGAAGCTGATATCAGTGTGTGTTTAAGTCCCTGCGGGGTGGGAGAGCTGAGACCTGGGTCGGACCTGGTCTGCAGCAGGGCTCAGCAGCCTCCAGAAGCTGACGGCAGTGTGTGTTTAAGTCCCTGCCTGGTGTGAGAGCTGAAACCTGGGTCGGACCTGGTCTATAGCAGAGCTCAGCAGCCTCCAGCAGCTGATGGCTGCGTGTGTTTAAGTCCCTGCGGGGTGCAGGAGCTGAAACCTGGGTCGGACCTGGTCTATGGCAGAGCTCAGCAGCCTCCAGCAGCTGATGGCAGTGTGTGTTTAAGTCCCTGCCTGGTGGGAGAGCTGAAACCTGGGTCGGACCTGGTCTATAGCAGAGCTCAGCAGCCTCCAGCAGCTGATGGCAGTGTGTGTTTGATCCCCTGCGGGGTGGGAGAGCTGAAACTTGGGTCGGACCTGGTCTGCATCAGGGCTCAGCAGCCTCCAGAATCCGATGGCAGTGTGGGTTTAAGTCCATGCGGGGTGCAGGAGCAGAAACCTGGGTCGGACCTGGTCTATAGCAGGCCTCAGCAGCATCGAGAAGCTGATGGCAGTGTGTCTTTAATTCCCTGCGGGGTGGGAGAGCTGTAACCTGGGTCGGACCTGGCCTGCAGCGGAGCTCAGCAGCCTCCAGAAGCTGATGGCAGTGTGTCTTTAATTCCCTGCGGGGTTGAGGAGCAGAAACCTGGGTCGGACCTGGTCTGCAGCAGGGCCCATCACCATCCAGAAGCTGATGGCTGTGTGTGTTTAAGTCCCAGGGGGGTGGGAGAGCCATAACCTGGGTCGGACCTGGTCTGCAGCAGGGCTCAGCAGCCTCCAGTTGCAGATGGCAGTGTGTGTTTAGTTCCCTGCGGGGTGCAGGAGCTGAAACCTGGGTCGGACCTGGTCTATAGCAGAGCTCAGCAGCCTCCAGAAGCTGATGGCAGTGTGTCTTCAATTCCCTGCGGGGTGCAGGAGCTGATACCTGGGTCGGACCTGGTCTGCAGCAGGGCCCATCACCATCCAGACGCTGATGGCAGTGTGTGTTTAAGTCCTAGTGGGCTGCAGGAGCTGAAACCTGGGTCGGACCTGCTCTATAGTAGAGCTCAGCAGCCTCCAGAAGCTGATGGCAGTGTGTCTTTAAGTCCCTGCGGGGTGGGATAGCTGAAACCTGGGTCGGACCTGGTCTGCAGCAGGGCCCATCACCCTCCAGAAGCTGTTGGCAGTGTGTCTTCCATTCCTAGTGGGGCAGGGGAGCAAAGACCTGGGCAGAGGAGCGCCTGTCTGCATCCGATCCGGCCCCTCAGCAGCCCGCCGTGAGCCTTAGAGAACCCCCCCCCCCCCCCCCCCCCCAGCGGGCTCCAGGAACCGGGCCCTGCGTCGGACCCAGCTCAGGCAGGCCCTCCCTCGGGCCCTGCAGCAGGTGGCCCCGTCTATGCAGTCGAAAACCCCGCGAAAATCGGTGTAGAAACGCCCGAGAGGCGTGGTGCGGTTCCCCCGGCCGGTACCGGGTCCGGACCGGTCCGGAAGTCCACCCAGAACACTGCCTGGGGCTTCTGGGCGGCTCCCCAGGCGCAGGCAGTCGAAAACCGCGTGAAAATCGGTTCAGAATTGACAAAACGGCGACCTCGTCGCTCCAAAAACTAAGTCCAAACTAAGCCTTTCGCTTATCGCTTAACGCTTAAGGCGGTCGGCCTTATGGCCAGTAAATGAAAAGTGCCTGCGCCCCTGGAGGTTTTGGAAGGTGCGAGCGATGACCATGCTCGGGTTAGTAGGTGAGGCCATCGGAAAACCAGCGTGAGTTGGCGGGTTTGGGTGGCAATCTATTCCAGGCAGAGTCGACTATCTCTGGGCATCAATTTTGGGATTTTTCCGGCTCTGGTTCTGGGAGAAACGCAGGGGCAAAGTGCACGAGCCGCGGCCGATTTTGGTGGCCTGTCCCTGGGCACAAAGTCTGAGGAGTGTGGGCCTGGTTCTCCAAAAAATACCAGTCTGCTGGAGCTCACTCCCATGGCTCCAGGGGGCACGGCACACCCCCCGGTAGCCGACCAAAGTGATCTACTCGGGCCAGACTCGGACCCACGACCCGGGGTGAGAACCACAACTACTGGTCATCCTTTTGACCTCCAGGGGGCGCGGCAGAGCCTCCCCAGTCCGACGCAAGTGCCCCACTTGGGCCATACTCAGACCCACGGCCCGGGGCGAGAACCACAACTACTGGTCATCCTTTAGACCTCCAGGGGGCCCGGCACAGCCTCCCTAGACCGACACAAGTGCTCCACTTTGGCTGTACTCTGACCCAAGTCCCGGTGCGAGAACCACAACTACTGGTCATCCTTTAGACCTCCAGGGGGCCCGGCACAGCCTCCCTAGGCCGACACAAGTGCTCCACTTGGGCTATACTCTGACCCAAGTCCCGGGGCGAGAACCACAACTACTGGTCATCCTTTTGACCTCATGGTCATCCTTTAGACCTCCGGGGGGCACGGCACAGCCTCCCTAGTCCGACACAAGTGCTCCACTTGGGCTATACTCTGACCCAAGTCCCGGGGCGAGAACCACAACTACTGGTCATCCTTTAGACCTCCAGGGGGCACGGCACACCCCCCGGTAGCCGACCAAAGTGCTCTACTCGGGCCAGACTCGGACCCACGACCCGGGGTGAGAACCACAACTACTGGTCATCCTTTAGACCTCCAGGGGGCACGGCACAGCCTCCCTAGTCTGACACAAGTGCTCCACTTGGGCTATACTCGGACCCACGACCCGGGGTGAGAACCACAACTACTGGTCATCCTTTAGACCTCCAGGGGGCACGGCACAGCCTCCCTAGTCCGACACAAGTGCTCCACTTGGGCTATACTCGGACCCAAGTCCCGGGGCGAGAACCACAACTACTGGTCATCCTTTAGACCTCCAGGGGGCACGGCACACCCCCCGGTAGCCGACCAAAGTGCTCTACTCGGGCCAGACTCGGACCCACGACCCGGGGTGAGAACCACAACTACTGGTCATCCTTTAGACCTCCAGGGGGCACGGCACAGCCTCCCTAGTCCGACACAAGTGCTCCACTTGGGCTATACTCGGACCCACGACCCGGGGTGAGAACCACAACTACTGGTCATCCTTTAGACCTCCAGGGGGCACGGCACAGCCTCCCTAGTCCGACACAAGTGCTCCACTTGGGCTATACTCGGACCCAAGTCCCGGGGCGAGAACCACAACTACTGGTCATCCTTTAGACCTCCAGGGGGCCCGGCACAGCCTCCCTAGTCCGACACAAGTGCTCCACTTGGGCTATACTCTGACCCAAGTCCCGGGGCGAGAACCACAACTAATGGTCATCCTTTAGACCTCCAGTGGGGCCCGGCACAGCCTCCCTAGGCCGACACAAGTGCTCCACTTGGGCTATACTCTGACCCAAGTCCCGGGGCGAGAACCACAACTAATGGTCATCCTTTAGACCTCCAGGGGGCCCGGCACAGCCTCCCTAGACCGACACAAGTGCTCCACTTGGGCTAAACTCTGACCCAAGTCCCGGGGCGAGAACCACAACTACTGGTCATCCTTTAGACCTCCAGGGGGCACGGCACAGCCTCCCTAGTCCGACACAAGTGCTCCACTTGGGCTATACTCTGACCCAAGTCCCGGGGCGAGAACCACAACTACTGGTCATCCTTTAGACCTCCAGGGGGCACGGCACAGCCTCCCTAGTCCGACACAAGTGCTCCACTTGGGCTATACTCGGACCCACGACCCGGGGCGAGAACCACAACTACTGGTCATCCTTTAGACCTCCAGGGGGCACGGCACAGCCTCCCTAGTCCGACACAAGTGCTCCACTTGGGCTATACTCTGACCCAAGTCCCGGGGCGAGAACCACAACTACTGGTCATCCTTTAGACCTCCAGGGGGCACGGCACAGCCTCCCTAGTCCGACACAAGTGCTCCACTTGGGCTATTCTCTGACCCAAGTCCCGGGGCGAGAACCACAACTACTGGTCATCCTTTAGACCTCCAGGGGGCACGGCACACCCCCCGGTAGCCGACCAAAGTGCTCTACTCGGGCCAGACTCGGACCCACGACCCGGGGTGAGAACCACAACTACTGGTCATCCTTTAGACCTCCAGGGGGCACGGCACAGCCTCCCTAGTCTGACACAAGTGCTCCACTTGGGCTATACTCGGACCCACGACCCGGGGTGAGAACCACAACTACTGGTCATCCTTTAGACCTCCAGGGGGCACGGCACAGCCTCCCTAGTCCGACACAAGTGCTCCACTTGGGCTATACTCGGACCCAAGTCCCGGGGCGAGAACCACAACTACTGGTCATCCTTTAGACCTCCAGGGGGCACGGCACACCCCCCGGTAGCCGACCAAAGTGCTCTACTCGGGCCAGACTCGGACCCACGACCCGGGGTGAGAACCACAACTACTGGTCATCCTTTAGACCTCCAGGGGGCACGGCACAGCCTCCCTAGTCCGACACAAGTGCTCCACTTGGGCTATACTCGGACCCACGACCCGGGGTGAGAACCACAACTACTGGTCATCCTTTAGACCTCCAGGGGGCACGGCACAGCCTCCCTAGTCCGACACAAGTGCTCCACTTGGGCTATACTCGGACCCAAGTCCCGGGGCGAGAACCACAACTACTGGTCATCCTTTAGACCTCCAGGGGGCCCGGCACAGCCTCCCTAGTCCGACACAAGTGCTCCACTTGGGCTATACTCTGACCCAAGTCCCGGGGCGAGAACCACAACTAATGGTCATCCTTTAGACCTCCAGTGGGGCCCGGCACAGCCTCCCTAGGCCGACACA
>NW_027223304.1:2500-12500 GCF_043380555.1 Nothobranchius furzeri | reverse complement strand
GGACACTTTGAAAATAAACACGACACTCTGGTCATCCTGTGGAGAGAGGACAAAAGGGTGGATCACGGTGGGACTGCCGTGACCCTAAGCTGCTATTGAGGCATCAACCTGGGATGAGCTGGGGTCTGACATCCCCCTGTTGCCATGGAGGTCTAAAGGATGACCATTAGTTGTGGTTCTCGCCCCGGGACTTGGGTCAGAGTACAGCCCAAGTGGAGCACTTGTGTCGGACTAGGGAGGCTGTGCCGTGCCCCCTGGAGGTCTAAAGGATGACCAGTAGTTGTGGTTCTCGCCCCGGGACTTGGGTCAGAGTATAGCCCAAGTGGAGCACTTGTGTCGGCCTAGGGAGGCTCTGCCGTGCCCCATGGAGGTCTAAAGGATGACCATGAGGTCAAAAGGATGACCAGTAGTTGTGGTTCTCGCCCCGGGACTTGGGTCAGAGTATAGCCCAAGTGGAGCACTTGTGTCGGACTAGGGAGGCTGTGCCGTGCCCCCTGGAGGTCTAAAGGATGACCAGTAGTTGTGGTTCTCGCCCCGGGACTTGGGTCAGAGTATAGCCCAAGTGGAGCACTTGGGTCGGACTAGGGAGGCTGTGTCGTGCCCCCTGGAGGTCTAAAGGATGACCAGTAGTTGTGGTTCTCGCCCCGGGACTTGGGTCAGAGAATAGCCCAAGTGGAGCACTTGTGTCGGACTAGGGAGGCTGTGCCGTGCCCCCTGGAGGTCTAAAGGATGACCAGTAGTTGTGGTTCTCGCCCCGGGACTTGGGTCAGAGTATAGCCCAAGTGGAGCACTTGTGTCGGACTAGGGAGGCTGTGCCGTGCCCCCTGGAGGTCTAAAGGATGACCAGTAGTTGTGGTTCTCGCCCCGGGTCGTGGGTCCGAGTATAGCCCAAGTGGAGCACTTGTGTCGGACTAGGGAGGCTGTGCCGTGCCCCCTGGAGGTCTAAAGGATGACCAGTAGTTGTGGTTCTCGCCCCGGGACTTGGGTCAGAGTATAGCCCAAGTGGAGCACTTGTGTCGGACTAGGGAGGCTGTGCCGTGCCCCCTGGAGGTCTAAAGGATGACCAGTAGTTGTGGTTCTCGCCCCGGGACTTGGGTCAGAGTTTAGCCCAAGTGGAGCACTTGTGTCGGTCTAGGGAGGCTGTGCCGGGCCCCCTGGAGGTCTAAAGGATGACCATTAGTTGTGGTTCTCGCCCCGGGACTTGGGTCAGAGTATAGCCCAAGTGGAGCACTTGTGTCGGCCTAGGGAGGCTGTGCCGGGCCCCACTGGAGGTCTAAAGGATGACCATTAGTTGTGGTTCTCGCCCCGGGACTTGGGTCAGAGTATAGCCCAAGTGGAGCACTTGTGTCGGACTAGGGAGGCTGTGCCGGGCCCCCTGGAGGTCTAAAGGATGACCAGTAGTTGTGGTTCTCGCCCCGGGACTTGGGTCCGAGTATAGCCCAAGTGGAGCACTTGTGTCGGACTAGGGAGGCTGTGCCGTGCCCCCTGGAGGTCTAAAGGATGACCAGTAGTTGTGGTTCTCACCCCGGGTCGTGGGTCCGAGTATAGCCCAAGTGGAGCACTTGTGTCGGACTAGGGAGGCTGTGCCGTGCCCCCTGGAGGTCTAAAGGATGACCAGTAGTTGTGGTTCTCACCCCGGGTCGTGGGTCCGAGTCTGGCCCGAGTAGAGCACTTTGGTCGGCTACCGGGGGGTGTGCCGTGCCCCCTGGAGGTCTAAAGGATGACCAGTAGTTGTGGTTCTCGCCCCGGGACTTGGGTCCGAGTATAGCCCAAGTGGAGCACTTGTGTCGGACTAGGGAGGCTGTGCCGTGCCCCCTGGAGGTCTAAAGGATGACCAGTAGTTGTGGTTCTCACCCCGGGTCGTGGGTCCGAGTATAGCCCAAGTGGAGCACTTGTGTCAGACTAGGGAGGCTGTGCCGTGCCCCCTGGAGGTCTAAAGGATGACCAGTAGTTGTGGTTCTCACCCCGGGTCGTGGGTCCGAGTCTGGCCCGAGTAGAGCACTTTGGTCGGCTACCGGGGGGTGTGCCGTGCCCCCTGGAGGTCTAAAGGATGACCAGTAGTTGTGGTTCTCGCCCCGGGACTTGGGTCAGAGAATAGCCCAAGTGGAGCACTTGTGTCGGACTAGGGAGGCTGTGCCGTGCCCCCTGGAGGTCTAAAGGATGACCAGTAGTTGTGGTTCTCGCCCCGGGACTTGGGTCAGAGTATAGCCCAAGTGGAGCACTTGTGTCGGACTAGGGAGGCTGTGCCGTGCCCCCTGGAGGTCTAAAGGATGACCAGTAGTTGTGGTTCTCGCCCCGGGTCGTGGGTCCGAGTATAGCCCAAGTGGAGCACTTGTGTCGGACTAGGGAGGCTGTGCCGTGCCCCCTGGAGGTCTAAAGGATGACCAGTAGTTGTGGTTCTCGCCCCGGGACTTGGGTCAGAGTATAGCCCAAGTGGAGCACTTGTGTCGGACTAGGGAGGCTGTGCCGTGCCCCCTGGAGGTCTAAAGGATGACCAGTAGTTGTGGTTCTCGCCCCGGGACTTGGGTCAGAGTTTAGCCCAAGTGGAGCACTTGTGTCGGTCTAGGGAGGCTGTGCCGGGCCCCCTGGAGGTCTAAAGGATGACCATTAGTTGTGGTTCTCGCCCCGGGACTTGGGTCAGAGTATAGCCCAAGTGGAGCACTTGTGTCGGCCTAGGGAGGCTGTGCCGGGCCCCACTGGAGGTCTAAAGGATGACCATTAGTTGTGGTTCTCGCCCCGGGACTTGGGTCAGAGTATAGCCCAAGTGGAGCACTTGTGTCGGACTAGGGAGGCTGTGCCGGGCCCCCTGGAGGTCTAAAGGATGACCAGTAGTTGTGGTTCTCGCCCCGGGACTTGGGTCCGAGTATAGCCCAAGTGGAGCACTTGTGTCGGACTAGGGAGGCTGTGCCGTGCCCCCTGGAGGTCTAAAGGATGACCAGTAGTTGTGGTTCTCACCCCGGGTCGTGGGTCCGAGTATAGCCCAAGTGGAGCACTTGTGTCGGACTAGGGAGGCTGTGCCGTGCCCCCTGGAGGTCTAAAGGATGACCAGTAGTTGTGGTTCTCACCCCGGGTCGTGGGTCCGAGTCTGGCCCGAGTAGAGCACTTTGGTCGGCTACCGGGGGGTGTGCCGTGCCCCCTGGAGGTCTAAAGGATGACCAGTAGTTGTGGTTCTCGCCCCGGGACTTGGGTCCGAGTATAGCCCAAGTGGAGCACTTGTGTCGGACTAGGGAGGCTGTGCCGTGCCCCCTGGAGGTCTAAAGGATGACCAGTAGTTGTGGTTCTCACCCCGGGTCGTGGGTCCGAGTATAGCCCAAGTGGAGCACTTGTGTCAGACTAGGGAGGCTGTGCCGTGCCCCCTGGAGGTCTAAAGGATGACCAGTAGTTGTGGTTCTCACCCCGGGTCGTGGGTCCGAGTCTGGCCCGAGTAGAGCACTTTGGTCGGCTACCGGGGGGTGTGCCGTGCCCCCTGGAGGTCTAAAGGATGACCAGTAGTTGTGGTTCTCGCCCCGGGACTTGGGTCAGAGTATAGCCCAAGTGGAGCACTTGTGTCGGACTAGGGAGGCTGTGCCGTGCCCCCCGGAGGTCTAAAGGATGACCATGAGGTCAAAAGGATGACCAGTAGTTGTGGTTCTCGCCCCGGGACTTGGGTCAGAGTATAGCCCAAGTGGAGCACTTGTGTCGGCCTAGGGAGGCTGTGCCGGGCCCCCTGGAGGTCTAAAGGATGACCAGTAGTTGTGGTTCTCGCACCGGGACTTGGGTCAGAGTACAGCCAAAGTGGAGCACTTGTGTCGGTCTAGGGAGGCTGTGCCGGGCCCCCTGGAGGTCTAAAGGATGACCAGTAGTTGTGGTTCTCGCCCCGGGCCGTGGGTCTGAGTATGGCCCAAGTGGGGCACTTGCGTCGGACTGGGGAGGCTCTGCCGCGCCCCCTGGAGGTCAAAAGGATGACCAGTAGTTGTGGTTCTCACCCCGGGTCGTGGGTCCGAGTCTGGCCCGAGTAGATCACTTTGGTCGGCTACCGGGGGGTGTGCCGTGCCCCCTGGAGCCATGGGAGTGAGCTCCAGCAGACTGGTATTTTTTGGAGAACCAGGCCCACACTCCTCAGACTTTGTGCCCAGGGACAGGCCACCAAAATCGGCCGCGGCTCGTGCACTTTGCCCCTGCGTTTCTCCCAGAACCAGAGCCGGAAAAATCCCAAAATTGATGCCCAGAGATAGTCGACTCTGCCTGGAATAGATTGCCACCCAAACCCGCCAACTCACGCTGGTTTTCCGATGGCCTCACCTACTAACCCGAGCATGGTCATCGCTCGCACCTTCCAAAACCTCCAGGGGCGCAGGCACTTTTCATTTACTGGCCATAAGGCCGACCGCCTTAAGCGTTAAGCGATAAGCGAAAGGCTTAGTTTGGACTTAGTTTTTGGAGCGACGAGGTCGCCGTTTTGTCAATTCTGAACCGATTTTCACGCGGTTTTCGACTGCCTGCGCCTGGGGAGCCGCCCAGAAGCCCCAGGCAGTGTTCTGGGTGGACTTCCGGACCGGTCCGGACCCGGTACCGGCCGGGGGAACCGCACCACGCCTCTCGGGCGTTTCTACACCGATTTTCGCGGGGTTTTCGACTGCATAGACGGGGCCACCTGCTGCAGGGCCCGAGGGAGGGCCTGCCTGAGCTGGGTCCGACGCAGGGCCCGGTTCCTGGAGCCCGCTGGGGGGGGGGGGGGGGGGGGGGTTCTCTAAGGCTCACGGCGGGCTGCTGAGGGGCCGGATCGGATGCAGACAGGCGCTCCTCTGCCCAGGTCTTTGCTCCCCTGCCCCACTAGGAATGGAAGACACACTGCCAACAGCTTCTGGAGGGTGATGGGCCCTGCTGCAGACCAGGTCCGACCCAGGTTTCAGCTATCCCACCCCGCAGGGACTTAAAGACACACTGCCATCAGCTTCTGGAGGCTGCTGAGCTCTACTATAGAGCAGGTCCGACCCAGGTTTCAGCTCCTGCAGCCCACTAGGACTTAAACACACACTGCCATCAGCGTCTGGATGGTGATGGGCCCTGCTGCAGACCAGGTCCGACCCAGGTATCAGCTCCTGCACCCCGCAGGGAATTGAAGACACACTGCCATCAGCTTCTGGAGGCTGCTGAGCTCTGCTATAGACCAGGTCCGACCCAGGTTTCAGCTCCTGCACCCCGCAGGGAACTAAACACACACTGCCATCTGCAACTGGAGGCTGCTGAGCCCTGCTGCAGACCAGGTCCGACCCAGGTTATGGCTCTCCCACCCCCCTGGGACTTAAACACACACAGCCATCAGCTTCTGGATGGTGATGGGCCCTGCTGCAGACCAGGTCCGACCCAGGTTTCTGCTCCTCAACCCCGCAGGGAATTAAAGACACACTGCCATCAGCTTCTGGAGGCTGCTGAGCTCCGCTGCAGGCCAGGTCCGACCCAGGTTACAGCTCTCCCACCCCGCAGGGAATTAAAGACACACTGCCATCAGCTTCTCGATGCTGCTGAGGCCTGCTATAGACCAGGTCCGACCCAGGTTTCTGCTCCTGCACCCCGCATGGACTTAAACCCACACTGCCATCGGATTCTGGAGGCTGCTGAGCCCTGATGCAGACCAGGTCCGACCCAAGTTTCAGCTCTCCCACCCCGCAGGGGATCAAACACACACTGCCATCAGCTGCTGGAGGCTGCTGAGCTCTGCTATAGACCAGGTCCGACCCAGGTTTCAGCTCTCCCACCAGGCAGGGACTTAAACACACACTGCCATCAGCTGCTGGAGGCTGCTGAGCTCTGCCATAGACCAGGTCCGACCCAGGTTTCAGCTCCTGCACCCCGCAGGGACTTAAACACACGCAGCCATCAGCTGCTGGAGGCTGCTGAGCTCTGCTATAGACCAGGTCCGACCCAGGTTTCAGCTCTCACACCAGGCAGGGACTTAAACACACACTGCCGTCAGCTTCTGGAGGCTGCTGAGCCCTGCTGCAGACCAGGTCCGACCCAGGTCTCAGCTCTCCCACCCCGCAGGGACTTAAACACACACTGATATCAGCTTCTGGAGGCTGCTGAGCTCTTCTATAGACCAGGTGCGACCCAGGTTTCTGCTCCTCCACCCCGCAGGGAACTAAACACACACTGCCATCAGCTTCTGGAGGCTGCTGAGCTCTGTTACAGACCAGGTCCGACCCAGGTTTCAGCTCTCCCACCAGGCAGGGTCTTAAAGACACACCGCCATCAGCGTCTGGAGGCTGCGGAGCTCTACTATAGACCAGGTCCGACCCAGGTTTCAGCTCCTCCACCCCGCCATAAGCTGCTGGAGGCTGGCTTCCGCTCCTCCACCCCGCCATCAGCTGCTGGGGGCTGGCTGGCTGCTGGAGGCTGGCTGCTGCTGCTGCTGCTCCTCCACCACGCCATCAGCAGCTGGAGGCTGCTGAGCTCTGCTATAGACCAGGTCCGACCCAGGTTTCAGCTCTCCCACCAGGCAGGGACTTAAACACACACTGCCATCAGCAACTGGAGGCTGCTGAGCTCTGCTGCAGACCAGGTCCGACCCAGCTTTCAGCTCCTGCACCCCGCAGGGACTTAAACACACACTGCCACCAGCTTCTGGAGGGTGATGGGCCCTGCTGTGGACCAGGTCCGACCCGGATATCAGCTCTCCCACCAGGCAGGGACTTAAACACACACTGCAATCAGCTGCTGGAGGCTGCTGAGCTCTTCTATAGACCAGGTCCGACCCAGGTTTCAGCTCTCCTACCAGGCAGGGACTTAAACACACACTGCCATCAGCTTCTGGAGGCTGCCGAGCCCTGCTGCAGACCATGTCCGACCCAGGTTTCAGCTCTCCCACCAGGCAGGGACTTAGAGGCACGCTGCCATCAGCTTCTGGAGGCTGCTGAGCTCTGCCATAGACCAGGTCCGACCCAGGTTTCAGCTCCTGCACCCCGCAGGGACTTAAACACACGCAGCCATCAGCTGCTGGAGGCTGCTGAGCTCTGCTATAGACCAGGTCCGACCCAGGTTTCAGCTCTCCCACCAGGCAGGGACTTAGAGGCACGCTGCCATCAGCTTCTGGAGGCTGCTGAGCTCTGCCATAGACCAGGTCCGACCCAGGTTTCAGCTCCTGCACCCCGCAGGGACTTAAACACACGCAGCCATCAGCTGCTGGAGGCTGCTGAGCTCTGCTATAGACCAGGTCCGACCCAGGTTTCAGCTCTCACACCAGGCAGGGACTTAAACACACACTGCCATCAGCTGCTGGAGGCTGCTGAGCTCTGCTATAGACCAGGTCCGACCCAGGTTTCTGCTCCTCCACCCCGCAGGGAATTAAAGACACACTGCCATCAGCTTCTGGATGGTGATGGGCCCTGCTGCAGACCAAGTCCGACCCGGGTTACAGCTCTCCCACCAGGCAGGGAATTAAACACACACTGCCATCAGCTTCTGCTGGCTGCTGAGCTCTGCTGCAGACCAGGTCCGACCCAGGTTTCAGCTCCTGCACCCCGCAGGGAACTAAACACACACTGCCATCACCTTCTGCTGGCTGCTGAGCCCTGCTGCAGACCAGGTCCGACCCAGGTTTCAGCTCCTGCACCCCGCAGTGGATTAAAGACACACTGCCATCAGGTTCTGGAGGCTGCTGAGCTCTGCTGCAGACCAGGTCCGACCCAGGTTATGGCTCTCCCACCCCGCAGGGACTTAAACACACACCGCCGTCAGCTTCTGGATGGTGATGGGCCCTGCTGCAGACCAGGTCCGACCCACGTTTCAGCTCTCCCACCCCGCAGGGGATGAAACACACACTGCCATCAGCTTCTGGAGGCTGCTGAGCTCTGCTAAAGACCAGGTCCGACCCAGCTTTCAGCTCTCCCACCAGGCAGGGAGTTAAAGACACACTGTCATCGGCTTCTGGAGGGTGCTGAGCCCTGCTGCACACCAAGTCTGACCCAGGTTTCAGCTCATCCACCCCGCAGGGACCTAAACACACACTGCCATCAGCTTCTGAGTGGTAATGGGCCCTGCTGCAGACCAGGTCCGACCCAGGTTTCAGCTCCTCCACCCCGCCATCACCAGCTGGAGGCTGGCTGCTGCTCCTGCACCCTGCCATCAGCTGCTGGAGGCTTCTGTTCCTCCACCCCGCCATCAGCAGCTGGAGGCTGGCTGCTGGAGGCTGGCTGCTGCTCCTCCACCCCGCCATCAGCTGCTGGAGGCTGGCTGCTGCTCCTGCACCCCGCCATCAGCTGCTGGAGGCTGGCTGCTGGAGGCTGGCTGCAGCTCCTCCACCCCACCATCAGCTGCTGGACGCTGGCTGCAGCTCCTGCACCCCGCCATCAGCTGCTGGAGGCTGGCTTCTGCTCCTCCACCCCGCCATCAGCTGATGGAGGCTGCCTGCTTCTCCACCCCGCCATCACTAGCTGGAGGCTGGCTGCTGGAGGCTGGCTGCAGCTCCTCCACCCCGCCATCAGCTGCTGGAGGCTGGCTGCTGCTCCTGCACCCCGCCATCAGCTGCTGGAGGCTGGCTGCTGCTCCTCCACCCAACCATCAGCTGCTGGACGCTGGCTGCAGCTCCTCCACCCCACCATCAGCTGCTGGACGCTGGCTGCAGCTCCTCCACCCCGCCATCAGCTGCTGGAGGCTGCCTGCAGCTCCTGCACCCCGCCATCAGCTGCTGGAGGCTGCCTGCAGCTCCTGCACCCCGCCATCACCAGCTGGAGGCTGGCTTCTGCTCCTACACCCCGCCATCAGCTGATGGAGGCTGCCTGCTTCTCCACCCCGCCATCACTAGCTGGAGGCTGGCTGCTGGAGGCTGGCTGCAGCTCCTCCACCCCACCATCAGCTGCTGGACGCTGGCTGCAGCTCCTGCACCCCGCCATCAGCTGCTGGAGGCTGCCTGCAGCTCCTGCACCCCGCCATCACCAGCTGGAGGCTGGCTTCTGCTCCTCCACCCCGCCATCAGCTGATGGAGGCTGCCTGCTTCTCCACCCCGCCATCACTAGCTGGAGGCTGGCTGCTGGAGGCTGGCTGCAGCTCCTCCACCCCGCCATCAGCTGCTGGAGGCTGGCTGCTGCTCCTCCACCCAACCATCAGCTGCTGGACGCTGGCTGCAGCTCCTCCACCCCACCATCAGCTGCTGGACGCTGGCTGCAGCTCCTCCACCCCACCATCAGCTGCTGGACGCTGGCTGCAGCTCCTCCACCCCGCCATCACCAGCTGGAGGCTGCCTGCTGCTCCTCCACCCCGCCATCAGCTGATGGACGCTGGCTGCAGCTCCTCCACCCCGCCATCTGCTGCTGGAGGCTGGCTGGCCGCTGGAGGCTGGCTGCTGCTCCCACACACCGCCATCAGCTGCTGGAGGCTGGCTGGCTGCTGGAGGCTGGCTGCTGCTGCTCCTCCTCCCCGCCATCACCAGCTGGAGGCTGGCTGCTGCTCCTACACCCCGCCATCAGCTGATGGAGGCTGCCTGCTCCTCCGCCCCGCCATCACCAGCTGGAGGCTGGCTGCTGGAGGCTGGCTGCAGCTCCTTCACCCCGCCATCACCAGCTGGAGGCTGGCTTCTGCTCCTGCACCCCGCCATCAGCTGCTGGAGGCTGGCTTCTGCTCCTCCACCCCGCCACCAGCTGCTGGAGGCTGGCTGCTGCTCCTGCACCCCGCCATCAGCTGCTGGAGGCTTCTGTTCCTCCACCCCGCCATCAGCAGCTGGAGGCTGGCTGCTGGAGGCTGGCTGCTGCTCCTCCACCCCGCCATCAGCTGATGGACGCTGGCTGCAGCTCCTCCACCCCGCCATCACCAGCTGGAGGCTGCCTGCTGCTCCTCCACCCCGCCATCAGCTGCTGGAGGCTGGCTGCTGCTCCTGCACCCTGCCATCAGCTGCTGGAGGCTGGCTGCTGCTCCTCCACCCCACCATGACCTGCTGGAGGCTGGCTGCAGCTCCTCCACCCCGCCATCAGCTGCTGGAGGCTGGCTGCAGCTCCTCCACCCCACCATCAGCCGTTGGAGGCTGGCT
>NW_027223303.1:0-19808 GCF_043380555.1 Nothobranchius furzeri | reverse complement strand
AGAACACCGTGAAGATGAGGGTGGTGGTCCAACCTGGGGTTCGAGGGCGAATTGCCCTCGGCCCCTAGATGGTCCTGAATGCCCTATAGTGTGTGTAGGGAAAAGGGCCGAAGGTTGGGACAGATAAGCTTCGTCTCTCCCCTGCGGCATGCGTCCGTCCAGAGAGTCAAGGTGTTTCCCCCCTTCCCACTGTCTGTTGTCATCAGCAGAAGGGGGCGGGGTCTTCTCCCCATCTTCCCCAGAATCGGTGCGGGTGTCGTCGTCCTCCTCATCCTTCAGACTTCCATTTCGCTGTTTTTCAGCTAGCATACTCTGGAGGTTCAAGATCTCTCGATCATGTTGGAGTCCTTTCTGATAGAGGATCAGGGCTAACTTAGCCAAGTGAACCTGGATTGGTTTAGTACCATCCGGGTTTTCTATTTGATCAAGTACAGCGTCAAGCTGTTCTTCAGTGACATCCCTAGAAGGGTAGTCGGGTTCTCGAGCAACCGCGACCAGTTTGGACAAAAATTGTCCAGAAAGTAGGCCAGGTTCATAGTCGTGGGCCGCAGCGCCACCTGGTTGCTGGGAGTTGGTCAGTTCACTACTCTGTCCCTCCATTTTAACAACCGAACCAAAATAGCCTAGTAGAGCTTCTGCAGATAGCTCAAACTGCACCTTTTGGGCAGCAACTGCTAGCTTTGTAGCAGAAAAACACTAAATTAACCTTTGTGCGCACAGGTTTTAGCGTTTTAAGATTGCACGGAATGCCGTGACTGACGCTTAAAATACTATTCCTTTCAGTATTTTAGCAAAAGCTGGTGCGTTGCCATAGCAACGTCTTACAACACTTGCAGTGTTAAATATGCTAGTTATTCCTTCAGAATATTAGCAAACAGGGTGTTATCAGTCTTTGAGTGAAGGTTTCAGTTAGTTATAATAGCCACTGTGAGTTAAAGTCGCTAAATTAGCAGTTAATTTTAGCCTAAAAGGGTTAGTCAGAATTACTTACACGCTGCACCTTTAATGAGGAACTGAATTTTAACCTAAAAGGTTAGCCAGAATTAATTACACGTTGCACCTTTAAGGAAAAACTGAATTTTAACCTAAAAGGTTAGCCAGAATTAATTACACGTTGCACCTTTAAGGAAAAGCTGAATTTTAACCTAAAAGGTTAACCAGAATTAATTTACACGTTGCACCTTTAAAGAAGCACTGAGTTACTGGTGAGAGTTCGATGCAGCTTCCTGCTCAGCGAAATCAGCACCACTCTGTTGCTGGTTCAAGGCTGAACAACGGATTATTTTTAATTCAAGCTCTTTGGATTTATTTGTTTGTTTGTGCCGGATAGAAATCTCTGTGTATCCAAGCCTCACACGGGGCACCAATAAAATGTTGGGGTTATTAGGAGCGAACAATTCGTAAGCTTTAACTTACTTTTGGATTCTTCAATAAATTCTGTAAATATGGAACTATTTACTGATTTATTAATTAATTAAGATATTCTTAGATATCTTTGGGGCACCACCCTTTAATTAGAAAGGGAAATGAATCCAAAACTCTTATCAGTCTTTCTTGAAGTTCGTAGAATCCTTGGAGCAGAGACTTCTCTTCGACACAACAAAGCTACTGGACACAAAAATCTGAATTTTATAACATTTAATTAACAATTTGTCAAATGAATAAACAGTGGAATAGATGAATAATAACCGTGTGATATGATTGAAGATGGATGTGTTTGCATGTGATGGAGGATGTATGAATGAGGTCCTTTGTTCTCACAATGGAGTAGTGTGTGTGTGTGTGTGTGTGTGTGTGTGTGTGTGTGTGTGTGTGTGTGCGTGTGTATGGATTCAAAATGGAGTCTTGAATACAAGATGGCTGACCCCTTTGTCTGGCTAAAGTGTGGGTGGAAACTTGCACTTTAACTTCCAAAGCACTTAGAATCAGTAGTTAGTAACTTAACCTTAAATCACTCAAAACATTTCAAAAGATCATGAAACAACACAAAAGATTAATCACAAATTAATATCTTTTAGTTTCAGCCTGGCCATGACAGAAACCATTTTAAGATACCAAACAATGATCAATAAGCAGTTTATTCTTTCAAAATGACCCGACGGACGTGTTTGGGACGAAAGAGGAAAACACGAAGCTACTTTTTAAGCAATAGCGCGGTTTTATTGCTTATTCTGGACTATAGAGTTAACGGAAGAAGAAGGAGAGAGAGAAAGAGATGAGTTGCTGATCACCAGAAGAGCGAGGCGTCCCTCCCTCTTTGATTTGACGGTTCTCCGTGTTTCTCCGCAGCTTTCGGCGTCGTCCGTCGGTTTGATGCTTTCTCCGTTGTTTGGCGTTCACGAGTGTTTCTCCACGGGCTGGACAGAGACAGCAAAGTTTCTTTCTGTGCTGAGTTATAACTTACAGCATGCTTGATGGAGTTGTTGCTTTCCTCCGCAGTTCTGTGTCCTCAAACATCAGCTGGAGGGAGCAGAAACGAGCAGATCTGATGGGCTTGCAGTTTAGTTTCCAGCAGTTCTGTGGGCTCAACTTGGGCACTTAAGAGCTTCCGCGTGCTCAATTTGTCGGAGCGTTGACAAGCGTGTCCTTACCGCCAGGTATCCTGGGCAAAAGAACGAGGATTCTTTGTCTCTGCTGAAGATTTATGGTCTTAGTTCGCGGGAAAAGCTCCACGGCTTCCCGCACATGCGCAGACCGTGTTTCTGGTACTAGGCGGTGACGTCATCACAATGCTTCCGTGTGCAAAGCATCATGGGAAATGAAGTTTCTTGGCGCTGATGTGATTATTTGCTTTTCAGAGCAATTTAAGCACAGTCATTTTGGAGAAAATCACTGCATAGTAATTTCCTCATGAGGTCAGACCCTCAACATAACGAGCACAGCACAACGCTTGCCGCACGCGAAGACAACATGCAGGAGACAACGCTACCACCTGTCGTGAGAACAACGGATTCGAGTGACAACGATCGCGACTATGACGAGCACATTACAACACCCTCTGTGCACTAGGACAAGGTGCAGGAGACAACGCTACCACCTGTCGTGAGAAACAAGAGTTTGGTTAACAATGATCATCGTCGTGTCCCATTGTAAACGGGCGCGCCATTGCACACATCGTACATGTTTGTTAACCCACCTGTATGCGACAGACTTTGTGTGTTGCATGACATCGAGATGTATTGACGTCTGTGTCAATACAGGACTCTCTATAAGCCGGAGCTGGACGCTAACGGCCCGTGCATGCGCCACACAAAAGGTATCGTACATGTGTTAACCCACCTGGTTGCGACAGACTTTGTGTGTTGCATGACATCGAGATGTATTGACGTCTGTGTCAATACAGGACTCTCTAAGCTGGGAGCTGGACGCTAACGACCCGTGCATGCGCCACACAAAAGGTAACTCGACTAACTACAAAACGAATATTGTGATGTAGAAGGTTGGTTCGACTGTTTGAATCAGCTGCAGCTGCGGTTTACTCACGAAGTGAATCGCACGCTTGTTAGAAGTACATTCGGAGCACTTAAAAAATACATCGCTCTCATCGAGTTCCGTCTCAGCGTTCACCGGCTGATGGGCAAGAGCGTGACATGGGATCGCCAGGAACTTACTTAAGGACTATCATCTCATTTGGCATTTACTCACGGACCCAAGAAACCAGTTCCGAAAAATGGTCGAGAATTATAACTTGTCTAATAGCAACTGGAAGATATGTTGCGTCATAAGCCTCTGATGGTTCACAAGGTGCACGGTCCACTCGAAATCCTAATGCTGTATTTGTAGTACATACACTAAGTCTTCTCTGTTGATGTCAGACTAGAGTTTTATTAGAGTTTTACTTTGCAACAATGGGATTCGAGCAATTGATGTGTATATTTTTAATAGTGCACAATGCTACTATTCCTAGGCTGAATGTATGACATGGCTCTTATGTATCATTATGTATCGTTTCCATTAAGTACTAATTTAAATAAAGTCCCTCTGTCCTCAGTAGTAGGTTGTGGGTTTAATACACATTATTATGATCAACCTGTTGAATAGTATAATAACAATATTCCTGTAAAAGTCATTTAGTAATGAACAACCTCAGTTCTGTGAAAGAACATCATGTCTCTGATGTGTACACTGCAGGCCTGACCGGGGTTTGCACGCAAGGGCCTGTGTGTGTGTGTGTGTGTGTGTGTGTGTGTGTGTGTGTGTGTGTGTGTGTGTGTGTGTGTGTGTGTGTGTGTGTGTGTGTGTGTGTGTGTGTGTGTGTGTGTGTTTGTGTGTGTGTGTGTGTGTGTGTGAAACAAATAAAGATAAATATAGCTAGTGCGGCCACGAGCGGTCGTGCAGGGTAGAGGCTGCGCGAAAACGCCTCTAAAACAAGCGCGTGCCCGCTCTACTTGTTCGACGAACTCAGCAGGTTCTCCAACAATAGGGTCGGCGTGATCGTGTCCTTTCCACATGTCAACACTGGGTCTTACAGAGGGCCTCCAGGAGAGAGGCCCAAGCAAGACGCGCCCCGAGGAGCATCTTGCCACATGTCACCTCTGGGTCTGACTGAGCGCCTCCAGGAGAGAGGCCCAAGCAAGACGCGCCCCGAGGAGCGTCTTGTCACATGTCAACACTGGGTCTGACTGAGCGCCTCCAGGAGAGAAGCCCCAGCAAGACGTGCCCCGAGGAGCGTCTTGCCACATGTCAGCACTCGGTCTGGTTGAGCGCCTCCAGGAGAGAGGCCCAAGCAAGATGTGCCCCGAGGAGCGTCTTGCCACATGTCAACAATGGGTCTGACTGAGGGCCTCCAGGAGAGAAGCCCAAGCAAGATGCGCCCCGAGGAGCGTCTTGCCACATGTCAGCACTCGGTCTGACTGAGTGCCTCCAGGAGAGAGGCCCAAGCAAGATGCGCCCAGAGGAGCGTCTTGCCACATGTCAACAATAGGTCTGACTGAGGGCCTCCAGGAGAGAATCCCAAGCAAGAGGCGCCCAGCGGAGCGTCTTGCCACATATCAGCACTCGGTCTGACTGAGCGCCTCCAGGAGAGAGGCCCAAGCAAGACGCGCCCCGAGGAGCGTCTTGCCACATGTCAACGAAGGGTCTGACTGAGGGCCTCCAGGAGAGAAGCCCAAGCAAGACGCGCCCCGAGGAGCGTCTTGCCACATGTCAACACTGGGTCTGACTGAGCGCCTCCAGGAGAGAGGCCCAAGCAAGAAACGCCCAAAGAGCCTCTTGACACATGTCAACACTGGGTCTGACTGATCGCGTCCCCAGGAGAGAGGCCCAAGCAAGACGCGCCCCGAGGAGTTTCTTGCCACATGTCAGCACTAGGTCTGACTGAGCGCCTCCAGGAGAGAGGCCCAAGCAAGACGCGCCCCGAGGAGCGTCTTGCCACATGTCAACGAAGGGTCTGACTGAGGGCCTCCAGGAGAGAAGCCCAAGCAAGACGCGCCCCGAGGAGCTTCTTGCCACATGTCAACACTGGGTCTGACTGAGCGCCTCCAGGAGAGAGGCCCAAACAAGAAACGCCCAAAGAGCCTCTTGACACATGTCAACACTGGGTCTGACTGATCGCCTCCCCAGGAGAGAGGCCCAAGCAAGACGCGCCCTGAGGAGCGTCTTGCCACATGTCACCTCTGGGTCTGACTGAGCACCTCCAGGAGAGAGGCCCAAGCAAGACGCGCCCCGAGGAGCGTCTTGTCACATGTCAACACTGGGTCTGACTGAGCGCCTCCAAGAGAGAGGCCCAAGCAAGAAACGCCCGAGGAGCGTCTTGACACATGTCAACACTGGGTCTGACTGATCGCCTCCCCAGGAGAGAGGCCCAAGCAAGACGCGCCCTGAGGAGCGTCTTGCCACATGTCAACACTGGGTCTGACTGAGTGCCTCCATGAGAGAAGCCCCAGCAAGACGCGCCCCGAGGAGCGTCTTGCCACATGTCAGCACTCGGTCTGACTGAGCGCCTCCAGGAGAGAGGCCCAAGCAAGAAGCGCCCCAAGGAGCGTCTTGCCACATGTCAACACTGGGTCTGACTGAGCGCCTCCAGGAGAGAGGCCCAATCAAGACACTCCTGGAGGAGCGTTTTGCCACATGTCAACAATGGGTCTGACTGAGGGCCTCCAGGAGAGAAGCCCAAGCAAGACGCGCCCCGAGGAGCGTCTTGCCACATGTCAGCACTCGGTCTTACTGAGTGCCTCCAGGAGAGAGGCCCAAATGAGACGCGCCCCGAGGAGCGTCTTGCCACATGTCAACAATGGATCTGACTGACGGCCTCCAGGAGAGAAGCCCAAGCAAGACGCGCCCCGAGGAGCTTCTTGCCACATGTCAGCACTCGGTCTGACTGAGCGCCTCCAGGAGAGAGGCCCAAGCAAGACGTGCCCCGCGGAGCGTCTTGCCACATGTCAACACTGGGTAAGACTGAGCGCCTCCAGGAGAGAGGCCCAAGCAAGACGCGCCCCGAGGGGCGTCTTGCCACATGTGAACACTGGGTCTGACTGAGCGCCTCCAGGAGAGAGTCCCAAGCAAGACGCGCCCGGAGGAGCGTCTTGCCACATGTCAGCACTCGGTCTGACTGAGCGCCTCCAGGAGAGAGGCCCAAGCAAGACCCGCCCCGAGGAGCATCTTGACACATGTCTCCTCTGGGTCTGACTGAGTGCCTCCAGGAGAGAGGCCCAAGCAAGACGTGCCCCGAGGAGCGTCTTGCCACATGTCAACACTGGGTCTGACTGAGTGCCTCCATGAGAGAAGCCCCAGCAAGACGCGCCCCGAGGAGCATCTTGCCACATGTCAACACTGGGTCTGACTGAGAACCTCCAGGAGAGAGGCCCAAGCAAGACGCGCCCCGAGGAGCGTCGTGCCACCTGTCAACACTGGGTCTGACTGAGCGCCTCCAGGAGAGAGGCCCAAGCAAGACGCGCCCCGAGGAGCGTCTTGTCACATGTCACTACTCGGTCTGACTGAGCGCCTCCAGGAGAGAGGCCCAGGCAAGACGTGCCCCGAGGAGCGTCTTGCCACATGTCAACAATGGGTCTGACTGAGGGCCTCCAGGAGAGAAGCCCAAGCACGAAGCGCCCCGAGGAGCGTCTTGCCACATGTCAACACTGGGTCTGACTGAGCGCCTCCAGGAGAGAGGCCCAAGCAAGACAAGCCCCGAGGAGCGTCTTGAAACATGTCAACACTGGGTCTGACTGAGGGCCTCCATGACAGAAGCCCAAGCAAGACGCGCCCCGAGGAGAGTCTTGCCACATGTCAACACTCGGCCTGACAGAGGGCATCCAGGAGAGAGGCCCAAGCAATACGCGCCCCGAGGAGCGTCTTGCCACATGTGAACAATGGGTCTGACTGACGGCCTCCAGGAGAGAAGACAAAGCAAGACGCGCCCCGAGGAGCTTCTTTCCACATGTCAACAATGGGTCTTACTGAGGGCCTCCATGAGAGAAGCCCAAGCAAGACGCGCCCCGAGGAGTGTCTTGCCACATGTCAACACTGTGTCTGACTGAGCGCCTCCAGGAGAGAGGCCCAAGCAAGATGCGCCCCGAGGAGCGTCTTGCCACGTGTCAACACTGGGTCTGACTTAGCGCCTCCAGGAGAGAGGCCCAAGCAAGATGCGCCCCGAGGAGCGTCTTGCCACGTGTCACCACTGGGTCTGACTGAGCTCCTCCAGGAGAGAGGCCCAAGCAAGACGCGCCCCGAGGAGCGTCTTGCCAAATGTCACTACTCGGTCTGACTGAGCGCCTCCAGGAGGGAGGTCCAAGCAAGACGCGCCCCGAGGAGCGTCTTGCCACATGTCACTACTCGGTCTGACTGAGCTCCTCCAGGAGAGAGGCCCAAGCAAGACGTGCCCCGAGGAGCGTCTTGCCACATGTCAACAATGGGTCTGACTGAGGGCCTCCAGGAGAGAAGCCCAAGCAAGACGCGCCCAGAGGAGCGTCTTGCCACATGTCAACACTGGGTCTGACTGAGCGCCTCCAGGAGAGAGGCCCAAGCAAGACACGCCCCGAAGAGCGTCTTGACACATGTCAACACTGGGTCGGACTGAGGGCCTCCATGAGAGAAGCCCAAGCAAGATGCGCCCCGAGGAGAGTCTTGCCACATGTCATCACTCGGTCTGACAGAGGGCATTCAGAAGAGAGGCCCAAGCAATACGCGCCCCGAGGAGCGTCTTGCCACATGTCACCACTGGGTCTGAATGAGCGCCTCCAGGAGAGAGGGCCCAGCAAGACGCGCCCCGAGGAGCGTCTTGCCTTATGTCAGCACTCGGTCTGACTCAGCGCCTCCAGGAGAGAGGCCCAAGCAAGACGCGCCCCGAGGAGCGTCTTGCCACATGTCAACAATGGGTCTGACTGAGGGCCTCCATGAGAGAGGCCCAAGCAAGATGCGCCAGGAGGAGCGTCTTGCCACATGTAAACACTGGGTCTGACAGAGGGCCTCCAGGAGAGAGGCCCAAGCAAGACGCGCTCCGAGGAGCGTCTTGCCACATGTCACCTCTGGTTCTGACTGAGCGCCTCCAGGAGAGAGGCCCAAGCAAGATGCGCCCCGAGGAGCGTCTTGTCACATGTCAACATTGGGTCTGCCTGAGCGCCTCCAGGAGAGAAGCCCAAGCAAGACGCGCCCCGAGGAGCGTCTTGCCACATGTCAACAATGGGTCTGACTGAGGGCCTCCAGGAGAGAAGCCCAAGCAAGACGCGCCCCGAGGAGCTTCTTGACACATGTCAACACTGGGTCTGACAGAGGGCCTCCAGGAGAGAGGCCCAAGCAAGACGCGCCCCGAGGAGTGTCTTGCCACATGTCACCACTGGATCTGACTGAGCGCCTCCAGGAGAGAGACCCAACCAAGACGCGCCCTGAGGAGCGTCTTGCCACATGCCAACACTGGGTCTGACAGAGGGCCTCCAGGAGAGAGGCCCAAGCAAGACGCGCCCCGAGGAGTGTCTTTCCACGTGTCACCACTAGGTCTGACTGAGCGCCTCCAGGAGAGAGGCCCAAGCAAGACGTGCCCCGCGGAGCGTCTTGCCACATGTCAACACTGGGTCTGACTGAGCGCCTCCAGGAGAGAGGCCCAAGCAAGACGCGCCCCGAGGAGCGTCTTGCCACATGTGAACACTGGTTCTGACTGAGCGCCTCAAGGAGAGAGGCCCAAGCAAGACGCGCCCGGAGGAGCGTCTTGCCACATGTCAGCACTCGGTCTGACTGAGCGCCTCCAGGAGAGAGGCCCAAGCAAGACGCGCCCCGAGGAGCATCTTGACACATGTCTCCTCTGGGTCTGACTGAGTGCCTCCAGGAGAGAGGCCCAAGCAAGACGTGCCCCGAGGAGCGTCTTGCCACATGTCAACACTGGGTCTGACTGAGTGCCTCCATGAGAGAAGCCGCAGCAAGACGCGCCCCGAGGAGCATCTTGCCACATGTCAACACTGGGTATGACTGAGAACCTCCAGGAGAGAGGCCCAAGCAAGACGCGCCCCGAGAAATGTCTTGCCACCTGTCAACACTGGGTGTGACTGAGCGCCTCTAGGAGAGAGGCCCAAGCAAGACGCGCCCCGAGGAGCGTCTTGTCACATGTCACTACTCGGTCTGACTGAGCGCCTCCAGGAGAGAGGCCCAAGCAAGACGTGCCCCGAGGAGCGTCTTGCCACATGTCAACAATGGGTCTGACTGAGGGCCTCCAGGAGAGAAGCCCAAGCAAGACGCGCCCCGAGGAGCATCTTGCCACATGTCAACAATGGGTCTGACTGAGGGCCTCCAGGAGAGAGGCCCGAGCAAGATGCGCCCGGAGGAGCGTCTTGCCACATGTCACCTCTGGTTCTGACTGAGCGCCTCCAGGAGAGAGGCCCAAGCAAGACGCGCCCCGAGGAGCGTCTTGTCACATGTCAACACTGGGTCTTTCTGAGCTCCTCCAGGAGAGAAGCCCAAGCAAGACGCGCCCCGAGGAGCGTCTTGCCACATGTCAGCACTCGGTCTGACTGAGCACCTCCAGGAGAGAGGCCCAAGCAAGACGCGCCCCGAGGAGCGTCAGGCCACATGTCAACAATGGGTCTGACTGAGGGCCTACAGGAGAGAAGCCCAAGCATCACGCGGCCCGAGGAGCGTCTTGCCACATGTCAGCACTCGGTCTGACTGAGAGCCTCCAGGAGAGAAGCCCAAGCAAGACGCGCCCCGAGGAGCGTCTTGACACATGTCAACACTGGGTCTGACAGAGGGCCTCCAGGAGAGAGGCCCAAGCAAGACGTGCCCCGAGGAGTGTCTTGCCACATGTCACCACTTGGTCTGACTGAGCGCCTCCAGGAGGGAGGCCCAAGCAACACGCGCCCCGAGGAGCGTCAGGCCACATGTCACTACTCAGTCTGACTGAGCGCCTCCAGGAGAGAGGCCCAAGCAAGACGCGCCCCGAGGAGTGTCTTGCCACATGTCAACAATGGGTCTTACTGAGGGCCTCCAGGAGAGAAGCCCAAGCAAGACGCGCCCCGAGGAGCTTCTTGCCACATGTCAGCACTCGGTCTGACTGAAAGCCTCCAGGAGAGAGGCCAAATCAAGACGCGCCCCGAGGAGCGTCTTGACACATGTCAACACTGGGTCTGACAGAGGGCCTCCATGAGAGAGGCCCAAGCAAGACGCGCCCCGAGGAGTGTCTTGCCACATGTCAACACTCGGTCTGACAGAGGGCCTCCAGGAGAGAGGCCCAAGCAAGACGCGCCCCGAGGAGTGTCTTGCCACATGTCACCACTCGGTCTGACTGAGCGCCTCCAGGAGAGAGGCCCAAGAAACACGCGCCCCGAGGAGCGTCAGGCCACATGTCACTACTCAGTCTGACTGAGCGCCTCCAGGAGAGAGGCCCAAGCAAGACGCGCCCCGAGGAGCGTCTTGCCACGTGTCAACACTGGGTCTGACTGAGGGACCCCAAGAGAGAGGCCCAAGCAAGACGCGCCCCGAGGAGTGTCTTGCCAAATGTCAACACTGGGTCTGACTGAGCGCCTCAGGGAGAGAGGTCCAAGCAAGACACGCCCCGAGGAGCGTCTTGACACATATCAACACTGGGTCTGACTGAGGGCCTCCATGAGAGAAGCCCAAGCAAGACGCGCCCCGAGGAGAGTCTTGCCACATGTCAACACTCGGTCTGACAGAGGGCATCCAGGAGAGAGGCCAAAGCAATACGCGCCCGAGGAGCGTCTTTCCACATGTCACCACTGGGTCTGACTGAGCGCCTCCAGGAGAGAGACCCAACCAAGACGCGCCCTGAGGAGCGTCTTGCCACATGCCAACACTGGGTCTGACAGAGGGCCTCCAGGAGAGAGGCCCAAGCAAGACGCGCCCCGAGGAGTGTCTTTCCACGTGTCACCACTAGGTCTGACTGAGCGCCTCCAGGAGAGAGGCCCAAGCAAGACGCGCCCCGAGGAGCGTCTTGCCACATGTAAGCACTCGGTCTGACTGAGCGCCTCCAGGAGAGAGGCCCAAGCAAGACGTGCCCCGCGGAGCGTCTTGCCACATGTCAACACTGGGTCTGACTGAGCGCCTCCAGGAGAGAGGCCCAAGCAAGACGCGCCCCGAGGAGCGTCTTGCCACATGTGAACACTGGTTCTGACTGAGCGCCTCAAGGAGAGAGGCCCAAGCAAGACGCGCCCGGAGGAGCGTCTTGCCACATGTCAGCACTCGGTCGGACTGAGCGCCTCCAGGAGATAGGCCCAAGCAAGACGCGCCCCGAGGAGCATCTTGACACATGTCTCCTCTGGGTCTGACTGAGTGCCTCCAGGAGAGAGGCCCAAGCAAGACGTGCCCCGAGGAGCGTCTTGCCACATGTCAACACTGGGTCTGACTGAGTGCCTCCATGAGAGAAGCCCCAGCAAGACGCGCCCCGAGAAGCATCTTGCCACATGTCAACACTGGGTCTGACTGAGAACCTCCAGGAGAGAGGCCCAAGCAAGACGCGCCCCGAGAAATGTCTTGCCACCTGTCAACACTGGGTCTGACTGAGCGCCTCCAGGAGAGAGGCCCAAGCAAGACGCGCCCCGAGGAGCGTCTTGTCACATGTCACTACTCGGTCTGACTGAGCGCCTCCAGGAGAGAGGCCCAAGCAAGACGTGCCCCGAGGAGCGTCTTGCCACATGTCAACAATGGGTCTGACTGAGGGCCTCCAGGAGAGAAGCCCAAGCAAGAAGCGCCCCGAGGAGCGTCTTGCCACATGTCAACACTGGGTCTGACTGAGCGCCTCCAGGAGAAAGGCCCAAGCAAGACACGCCCCGAGGAGCGTCCTCACACATGTCAACACTGGGTCTGACAGAGGGCATCCAGGAGAGAGGCCCAAGCAATACGCGCCCCGAGGAGCGTCTTGCCACATGTGAACAATGGGTCTGACTGAAGGCCTCCAGGAGAGAAGACAAAGCAAGACGCGCCCCGAGGAGCTTCTTTCCACATGTCAACAATGGGTCTTACTGAGGGCCTCCATGAGAGAAGCCCAAGCAAGACGCGCCCCGAGGAGTGTCTTGCCACATGTCAACACTGTGTCTGACTGAGCGCCTCCAGGAGAGAGGCCCAAGCAAGACGTGCCCCGCGGAGCGTCTTGCCACATGTCAACACTGGGTCTGACTGAGCGCCTCCAGGAGAGAGGCCCAAGCAAGACGCGCCCCGAGGAGCGTCTTGCCACATGTGAACACTGGGTCTGACTGAGCGCCTCCAGGAGAGAGGCCCAAGCAAGACGCGCCCGGAGGAGCGTCTTGCCACATGTCAGCACTCGGTCTGACTGAGCGCCTCCAGGAGAGAGGCCCAAGCAAGACGCGCCCTGAGGAGCATCTTGACACATGTCTCCTCTGGGTCTGAGTGAGTGCCTCCAGGAGAGAGGCCCAAGCAAGACGTGCCGCGAGGAGCGTCTTGCCACATGTCAACACTGGGTCTGACTGAGTGCCTCCATGAGAGAAGCCCCAGCAAGACGCGCCCCGAGGAGCATCTTGCCACATGTCAACACTGGGTCTGACTGAGAACCTCCAGGAGAGAGGCCCAAGCAAGACGCGCCCCGAGAAATGTCTTGCCACATGTCACTACTCTGTCTGACTGAGCGCCTCCAGGAGAGAGGCCCAAGCAATACGCGCCCCGAGGAGCATCTTGCCACATGTCAACACTGGGTCTGACTGAGCGCCTCCAGGAGAGAGGCCCAAGCAAGACGCGCCCCGAGGAGCGTCTTGTCACATGTCACTACTGGGTCTGACTGAGCGCCTCCAGGAGAGAGGCCCAAGCAAGACGTGCCCCGCGGAGCGTCTTGCCACATGCCAACACTGGGTCTGACAGAGGGCCTCCAGGAGAGAGGCCCAAGCAAGACGCGCCCCGAGGAGTGTCTTTCCACGTGTCACCACTAGGTCTGACTGAGCGCCTCCAGGAGAGAGGCCCAAGCAAGACGCGCCCCGAGGAGCGCCTTGCCACATGTAAGCACTCGGTCTGACTGAGCGCCTCCAGGAGAGAGGCCCAAGCAAGACGTGCCCCGCGGAGCGTCTTGCCACATGTCAACACTTGGTCTGACTGAGCGCCTCCAGGAGAGAGGCCCAAGCAAGACGCGCCCCGAGGAGCATCTTGCCACATGTGAACACTGGGTCTGACTGAGCGCCTCCAGGAGAGAGGCCCAAGCAAGACGCGCCCGGAGGAGCGTCTTGCCACATGTCAGCACTCGGTCTGACTGAGCGCCTCCAGGAGAGAGGCCCAAGCAAGACGCGCCCCGAGGAGCATCTTGACACATGTCTCCTCTGGGTCTGACTGAGTGCCTCCAGGAGAGAGTTCCAAGCAAGACGTGCCCCGAGGAGCGTCTTGCCACATGTCAACACTGGGTCTGACTGAGTGCCTCCATGAGAGAAGCCCCAGCAAGACGCGCCCCGAGGAGCATCTTGCCACATGTCAACACTGGGTCTGACTGAGAACCTCCAGGAGAGAGGCCCAAGCAAGACGCGCCCCGAGAAATGTCTTGCCACCTGTCAACACTGGGTCTGACTGAGCGCCTCCAGGAGAGAGGCCCAAGCAAGACGCGCCCCGAGGAGCGTCTTGTCACATGTCACTACTCGGTCTGACTGAGCGCCTCCAGGAGAGAGGCCCAAGCAAGACGTGCCCCGAGGAGCGTCTTGCCACATGTCAACAATGGGTCTGACTGAGGGCCTCCAGGAGAGAAGCCCAAGCAAGAAGCGCCCCGAGGAGCGTCTTGCCACATGTCAACACTGGGTCTGACTGAGCGCCTCCAGGAGAAAGGCCCAAGCAAGACACGCCCCGAGGAGCGTCCTCACACATGTCAACACTGGGTCTGACTGAGGGCCTCCATGAGAGAAGCCCAAGCAAGACGCGCCCCGAGGAGAGTCTTGCCACATGTCAACACTGGGTCTGACAGAGGGCATCCAGGAGAGAGGCCCAAGCAATACGCGCCCCGAGGAGCGTCTTGCGACATGTGAACAATGGGTCTGACTGAAGGCCTCCAGGAGAGAAGACAAAGCAAGACGCGCCCCGAGGAGCTTCTTTCCACATGTCAACAATGGGTCTTACTGAGGGCCTCCATGAGAGAAGCCCAAGCAAGACGCGCCCCGAGGAGTGTCTTGCCACATGTCAACACTGTGTCTGACTGAGCGCCTCCAGGAGAGAGGCCCAAGCAAGACGCGCCCGGAGGAGCGTCTTGCCACATGTCAGCACTCGGTCTGACTGAGCGCCTCCAGGAGATAGGCCCAAGCAAGACGCGCCCCGAGGAGCATCTTGACACATGTCTCCTCTGGGTCTGACTGAGTGCCTCCAGGAGAGAGGCCCAAGCAAGACGTGCCCCGAGGAGCGTCTTGCCACATGTCAACACTGGGTCTGACTGAGTGCCTCCATGAGAGAAGCCCCAGCAAGACGCGCCCCGAGAAGCATCTTGCCACATGTCAACACTGGGTCTGACTGAGAACCTCCAGGAGAGAGGCCCAAGCAAGACGCGCCCCGAGAAATGTCTTGCCACCTGTCAACACTGGGTCTGACTGAGCGCCTCCAGGAGAGAGGCCCAAGCAAGACGCGCCCCGAGGAGCGTCTTGTCACATGTCACTACTCGGTCTGACTGAGCGCCTCCAGGAGAGAGGCCCAAGCAAGACGTGCCCCGAGGAGCGTCTTGCCACATGTCAACAATGGGTCTGACTGAGGGCCTCCAGGAGAGAAGCCCACGCAAGAAGCGCCCCGAGGAGCGTCTTGCCACATGTCAACACTGGGTCTGACTGAGCGCCTCCAGGAGAAAGGCCCAAGCAAGACACACCCCGAGGAGCGTCCTCACACATGTCAACACTGGGTCTGACAGAGGGCATCCAGGAGAGAGGCCCAAGCAATACGCGCCCCGAGGAGCGTCTTGCCACATGTGAACAATGGGTCTGACTGAAGGCCTCCAGGAGAGAAGACAAAGCAAGACGCGCCCCGAGGAGCTTCTTTCCACATGTCAACAATGGGTCTTACTGAGGGACTCCATGAGAGAAGCCCAAGCAAGACGCGCCCCGAGGAGTGTCTTGCCACATGTCAACACTGTGTCTGACTGAGCGCCTCCAGGAGAGAGGCCCAAGCAAGACGTGCCCCGCGGAGCGTCTTGCCACATGTCAACACTGGGTCTGACTGAGCGCCTCCAGGAGAGAGGCCCAAGCAAGACGCGCCCCGAGGAGCGTCTTGCCACATGCCAACAATGGGTCTGACTGAGGAACTCCAGGAGAGAAGCCCAAGCAAGACGCGCCCCGAGGAGCGTCTTGACACATGTCAACACTGGGTCTGACAGAGGGCCTCCAGGAGAGAGGCCCAAGCAAGACGTGCCCCGAGGAATGTCTTGCCACATGTCACCACTTGGTCTGACTAAGCGCCTCCAGGAGGGAGGCCCGAGCAACATGCGTCCCGAGGAGCGTCAGGCCACATGTCACTACTCAGTCTGACTGAGCGCCTCCAGGAGAGAGGACCAAGCAAGACGCGCCCGGAGGAGCGTCTTGCCACATGTCAGCACTCGGTCTGACTGAGCGCCTCCAGGAGAGAGGCCCAAGCAAGACGCGCCCCGAGGAGCGTCTTGCCACATGCCAACAATGGGTCTGACTGAGGTACTCCAGGAGAGAAGCCCAAGCAAGACGCGCCCCGAGGAGCGTCTTGACACATGTCAACACTGGGTCTGACAGAGGGCCTCCAGGAGAGAGGCCCAAGCAAGACATGCCCCGAGGAATGTCTTGCCACATGTCACCACTTGGTCTGACTAAGCGCCTCCAGGAGGGAGGCCCGAGCAACATGCGCCCCGAGGAGCGTCAGGCCACATGTCACTACTCAGTCTGACTGAGCGCCTCCAGGAGAGAGGCCCAAGCAAGACGCGCCCGAGGAGCGTCTTGCCACGTGTCAACACTGGGTCTGACTGAGGGCCTCCAGGAGAAAGGCCCGAGCAAGACACGCCCCGAGGAGCGTCCTCACACATGTCAACACTGGGTCTGACTGAGGGCCTCCATGAGAGAAGCCCAAGCAAGACGCGCCCCGAGGAGAGTCTTGCCACATGTCAACACTGGGTCTGACAGAGGGCATCCAGGAGAGAGGCCCAAGCAATACGCGCCCCGAGGAGCGTCTTGCCACATGTGAACAATGGGTCTGACTGAAGGCCTCCAGGAGAGAAGACAAAGCAAGACGCGCCCCGAGGAGCTTCTTGCCACATGTCAACAATGGGTCTTACTGAGGGTCTCCATGAGAGAAGCCCAAGCAAGACGCGCCCCGAGGATTGTCTTGCCACATGTCAACACTGTGTCTGACTGAGCGCCTCCAGGAGAGAGGCCCCAGCAAGATGCGCCCCGAGGAGCGTCTTGCATTATGTCATCACTCGGTCTGACAGAGGGCATTCAGAAGAGAGGCCCAAGCAATACGCGCCCCGAGGAGCGTCTTGCCACATGTCACCACTGGGTCTGAATGAGCGCCTCCAGGAGAGAGGCCCCAGCAAGACGCGCCCCGAGGAGCGTCTTGCCTTATGTCATCACTCGGTCTGACAGAGGGCATTCAGAAGAGAGGCCCAAGCAATACGCGCCCCGAGGAGCGTCTTGCCACATGTCACCACTGGGTCTGAATGAGCGCCTCCAGGAGAGAGGCCCCAGCAAGACGCGCCCCGAGGAGCGTCTCGCCTTATGTCAGCACTCGGTCTGACTGAGCGCCTCCAGGAGAGAGGCCCAAGCAAGATGCGCCCGGAGGAGCGTCTTGCCACATGTCAACACTGGGTGACAGAGGGCCTCCAGGAGAGAGGCCCAAGCAAGATGCGCTCCGAGGAGCGTCTTGCCACATGTCACCTCTGGTTCTGACTGAGCGCCTCCAGGAGAGAGGCCCAAGCAAGACGCGCACCGAGGAGCGTCTTGTCACATGTCAACACTGGGTCTGTCTGAGCGCCTCCAGGAGAGAAGCCCAAGCAAGACGCCCCCCGAGGAGCGTCTTGCCACATGTCAACAATGGGTCTGACTGAGGGCCTCCAGGAGAGAAGCCCAAGCAAGACGCGCCCCGAGGAGCGTCTTGTCACATGTCAACACTGGGTCTGTCTGAGCGCCTCCAGGAGAGAAGCCCAAGCAAGACGCCCCCCGAGGAGCGTCTTGCCACATGTGAACAATGGGTCTGACTGAAGGCCTCCAGGAGAGAAGACAAAGCAAGACGCGCCCCGAGGAGCGTCTTGCCACATGCCAACAATGGGTCTGACTGAGGAACTCCAGGAGAGAAGCCCAAGCAAGACGCGCCCCGAGGAGCGTCTTGACACATGTCAACACTGGGTCTGACAGAGGGCCTCCAGGAGAGAGGCCCAAGCAAGACGTGCCCCGAGGAATGTCTTGCCACATGTCACCACTTGGTCTGACTAAGCGCCTCCAGGAGGGAGGCCCGAGCAACATGCGTCCCGAGGAGCGTCAGGCCACATGTCACTACTCAGTCTGACTGAGCGCCTCCAGGAGAGAGGACCAAGCAAGACGCGCCCGGAGGAGCGTCTTGCCACATGTCAGCACTCGGTCTGACTGAGCGCCTCCAGGAGAGAGGCCCAAGCAAGACGCGCCCCGAGGAGCATCTTGACACATGTCTCCTCTGGGTCTGAGTGAGTGCCTCCAGGAGAGAGGCCCAAGCAAGACGTGCCGCGAGGAGCGTCTTGCCACATGTCAACACTGGGTCTGACTGAGTGCCTCCATGAGAGAAGCCCCAGCAAGACGCGCCCCGAGGAGCATCTTGCCACATGTCAACACTGGGTCTGACTGAGAACCTCCAGGAGAGAGGCCCAAGCAAGACGCGCCCCGAGAAATGTCTTGCCACATGTCACTACTCGGTCTGACTGAGCGCCTCCAGGAGAGAGGCCCAAGCAATACGCGCCCCGAGGAGCATCTTGCCACATGTCAACACTGGGTCTGACTGAGCGCCTCCAGGAGAGAGGCCCAAGCAAGACGCGCCCCGAGGAGCGTCTTGTCACATGTCACTACTCGGTCTGACTGAGCGCCTCCAGGAGAGAGGCCCAAGCAAGACGTGCCCCGCGGAGCGTCTTGCCACATGCCAACACTGGGTCTGACAGAGGGCCTCCAGGAGAGAGGCCCAAGCAAGACGCGCCCCGAGGAGTGTCTTTCCACGTGTCACCACTAGGTCTGACTGAGCTCCTCCAGGAGAGAGGCCCAAGCAAGACGCGCCCCGAGGAGCGCCTTGCCACATGTAAGCACTCGGTCTGACTGAGCGCCTCCAGGAGAGAGGCCCAAGCAAGACGTGCCCCGCGGAGCGTCTTGCCACATGTCAACACTGGGTCTGACTGAGCGCCTCCAGGAGAGAGGCCCAAGCAAGACGCGCCCCGAGGAGCGTCTTGCCACATGTGAACACTGGGTCTGACTGAGCGCCTCCAGGAGAGAGGCCCAAGCAAGACGCGCCCGGAGGAGCGTCTTGCCACATGTCAGCACTCGGTCTGACTGAGCGCCTCCAGGAGAGAGGCCCAAGCAAGACGCGCCCCGAGGAGCATCTTGACACATGTCTCCTCTGGGTCTGACTGAGTGCCTCCAGGAGAGAGTTCCAAGCAAGACGTGCCCCGAGGAGCGTCTTGCCACATGTCAACACTGGGTCTGACTGAGTGCCTCCATGAGAGAAGCCCCAGCAAGACGCGCCCCGAGGAGCATCTTGCCACATGTCAACACTGGGTCTGACTGAGAACCTCCAGGAGAGAGGCCCAAGCAAGACGCGCCCCGAGAAATGTCTTGCCACCTGTCAACACTGGGTCTGACTGAGCGCCTCCAGGAGAGAGGCCCAAGCAAGACGCGCCCCGAGGAGCGTCTTGTCACATGTCACTACTCGGTCTGACTGAGCGCCTCCAGGAGAGAGGCCCAAGCAAGACGTGCCCCGAGGAGCGTCTTGCCACATGTCAACAATGGGTCTGACTGAGGGCCTCCAGGAGAGAAGCCCAAGCAAGAAGCGCCCCGAGGAGCGTCTTGCCACATGTCAACACTGGGTCTGACTGAGCGCCTCCAGGAGAAAGGCCCAAGCAAGACACGCCCCGAGGAGCGTCCTCACACATGTCAACACTGGGTCTGACTGAGGGCCTCCATGAGAGAAGCCCAAGCAAGACGCGCCCCGAGGAGAGTCTTGCCACATGTCAACACTGGGTCTGACAGAGGGCATCCAGGAGAGAGGCCCAAGCAATACGCGCCCCGAGGAGCGTCTTGCCACATGTGAACAATGGGTCTGACTGAAGGCCTCCAGGAGAGAAGACAAAGCAAGACGCGCCCCGAGGAGCTTCTTTCCACATGTCAACAATGGGTCTTACTGAGGGCCTCCATGAGAGAAGCCCAAGCAAGACGCGCCCCGAGGAGTGTCTTGCCACATGTCAACACTGTGTCTGACTGAGCGCCTCCAGGAGA
>NW_027223302.1:0-20416 GCF_043380555.1 Nothobranchius furzeri | reverse complement strand
TTAATTTCCACCTGCTTGGGAAAACATTCTGGCTGATATTCGTTTTCCTTTTGCTCTTAACAGAGCTGTCGGTTGTGTGGGTGAGTTAGTCACCAGTGGACTTTTTGGTAAGGCCGCCGGGCAAGCTTCTGTTGTTCCTGGTTTCACTTTTGGAACCAGTGAGTTTTAGTTCTCATTTTAGTGCTCTTTAAGTTTCTTAAATCCTCAGTTTTAAGTCTCTGCAGCATACGTTAAACTCCCCTTCGTTTATTAACCAGGGCTTCTCCCTTAGGGACGCGTTTTGTTAATAAAACTTCTTCTTTGGTTGTGACTTGGTGTCAGATCATTTTCTTTTTATTCTCACGTTTCTGTGTTAGACCTCCCTGGATCCTAGACCAGGTTGGGGTCGTAACATATTGGGGGCTCGTCCAGGTTAATTTTGTTTAGTGGTGTTACTTTGAGAACCCGTGTTTTGTTTCTGGTTTTGTGGGTTAACGTGAGAATGTTTAATTTGAAGGAGTTTCTGGCTGCCCCTTCTCGGGACTTTACTCACGGAGTGGACTTTTTACTGCATCATGTGAAGTAGCAGTCTGCCCTTCCTTGCCTGTGGAAGGTGTAGCTCTTCTTTTAGGGAATGACTTGGCTGGAGGTGCGGTCATTCCTCCCCCAGTGGTGAACAATGAGGGCATCTCATCTGGAGAATGTGAGGAGGCTCCCGCAGGAGTGCTCCCCACTTGTGTGTGTGTACACGATCTCAAGCTAAGAGAACACATGAGGTTTTGGATATCTCCAGTTTATTTGGTTCTCAGAGTGACATTTCTAGTCCCGTTAAATCACCCTCTTCTACTCTTCCGGAAACGAATTAAGATGATAAAGATGTGTCGTCAAACATTTTCCCCTTAAGTCCTGCTTCTTTGCTGTATAGTCACTGACACCAGTCAGTGACTTGATGCAATTTGCTGGGTTCCTTATATAGGAAACATTATTTCTGATTGGCTTAATGAACTTTCCTGTATTGGAATGTTTATTATGTGAAGTGCCTTGAGACGACTCTTGTCGTGATTTGGCGCTTTATAAATAAACTTGAATTGAATATAAGTGAATTTTTGTTAATAAAACTTCTTCTTTGGTTGTGACTTGGTGTCAGATCATTTTCTTTTTATTCTCACATTTCTGTGTTAGACCTCCCTGGATTCTAGAACAGGTTGGGGTCGTAACAGTCGAGAATTGGTCTCATTCCTCCTGACTTCTTTGGTACTACAAAGTAGTGGGAGTAGAAGCCTGAGAGCTCTTGTCCGCGAGGGACTTGGGAAATGGCGTCCATGGACAGAAGTTCCTGTAGCTCCAGCTCCAGGGCCTGAGACTGTTCCTGTGACGTGAACGTTGTCTCCACGATCCCGTTGAAGGGAGGAGGAGCGGACTGAAAATGGAGTGTGTGACCGCATTGAATGGTGTCCGATATCCATTTGCTCATGAGACAAAAGCGGCACCATTCTTGCGCGCGTTCCGACAGCGGACGCGTGTTCGAGGTCACGTGAACAACGTCTGAGGACTGGGTTCGCGCCATTACCGCCGTCGCTCGCACCAGAGAACTGGGAGCGACCCACGGAGGGCTGCGGTCGAAAGGGCGAGTGTGAAACAGCTGGAAGAGGCTGATCCGCACCGCAGAGCGTGGAGTCCAAAGATAAAGGATGAGTGGGAGCCAGACCCGCGCATGGGAACGACAAAGTGCCAGCAGATGGAGCCGCTCACTGTGTCGCCGCGTGTGGTCGTGATAGCGCCATGACATCCCGTCCCACCCTACGTTGTGGGGGGAGCGGGATGTGTTGGGCCTGGCTGGAAGCTAAGGCCGGTGCGCAAATGGAGCGCACCCTTACAGCTGCTCGTGTAATATGACTGACTGTGTGAACATGCAGGTGTGTCGCAGTGCTTGGTGTGGGGAACATGTGTGAGGATTCGGCAGAGGATTCTGCAGAGGACTGTAGGATTGTGCTCTCAATGTGACGTTTTTTGGGTTTTATTTCAAAACCAAAATCATTCACAGAGTTAACATTACAGTCAGAAGCACACACATTCCCCCCAACGAGTCATTTTCGTGGTTGCTTTCGGCGAGGTTCTTGCGACTGTGACGGCCAAGACGGTGTCTGCTTCGGTTCCACCTCAGAGGGAGGCCGGCTCTGTGGGGCGGGCGGAGAAGCTGGGCGTCTGAAGTTTCAACACCGTTCGTCCCATCCTCTGGAGGAATGGCCAGAGTGAGAGGCGGATCGAGGGTGGCCCAGGTCTCGCACCGTGGCTGACAGTTCAGCTGTCTTCTGAGCCCTCTCGATGACGCTCCTAAGATGGGGTCAAACAGAACGTCAGAGGTGATGGGGCCTTCCTGCATCTCTCCATGCAGGTGTTCAGGAATGGAGGGCAGGGCCTTGAGCCACAAGGCCCGCTGGATAAGGGTCTGCCAGGCAGCAATGTGAGCAGAATCGGTGAGCACAGCAGCGCACAGATTGAGAATGGCATCAGCAGTTTTGGTTTTCGACTCGTCAGGAACGTCAAGCTCTTCCACCATTTTGGAAATGCCAAAGGCAAGAAGGGCTCCAGTGGAGGAATGGATGGCCAGCCCTGGTCGGAGAAGCACTTGACCTTGGTAATGGGCGCATATGTGGAAATTGGCGCTTTGACCTTAGCAGGTTCGGAGAAGGCGGCGGACCAGCAGCTCATGGCAGCGGGGAAGCGGGGCCAGATGTGGTCTGGACAGCGCATTTGTGTTGCCCCGAAAATTCCCGCCAAATCATCTGCTTCAGGCATAGACGGTTCTGCCACGGCTAGCCCCTTGCGGACTGCAGCCGCAAAAATGATGGCAGGTAGCTCCTGGAGCAGTGCTCTAACTGCTGGCAGGGAGGAGCGAGAATGAACTGGAGCAGAGGAGCCCGCTGAGGGAAGCTCATCAACCTCTGTGTTGTCCAGGAGGGAAGAGGGGCTATGGCAGCCAACCTCGCCGTACTCCTCACTGTCGATGACATCGTTTTGTCGGCAGGAGCCAGCCGGCTCCTGGCCGACATTGAAGAACTGTAAGGCCTTATCCAGCGAGTATGTGTTAGCCACCATAAATTCCTCATCAGCGGCGGGGGTGAAGTACTCGACCCGGCGGATCTTTTCAGCCATGGGCAGAGCAGCACAAAACGGGCACGAGGCCTGGGGGGTCAAGGCCAGGCCAGCGTGATGAGCCCGAGACAGACCTCACATTTGACGTGCAGGTCGCCGCTGGAGATGGAGCCCGTCTGGCAGGCCGGGCAGGTCCTTGCATTGCTGGACATGGCTGGTGAGTTGAATGTTGTTTCTAGATAATTTGCTCTTTAAAGAAAGCTCTTAAGCTTGGCTTGAAGAGATAACGGAGGCGAACAGTGGAGTTGCTCCACTTATATACCCACAAGGGGTGCCCACCATTGGTGGGCGTACATTTAAGCTCTTCATGATTGGCTGATGCTGAGATCATCCTTCCAATAGCAGCTAGCTTAAGGGCCAAGACTAGACAGCCTCTTGGCTAACGGGGTCATTCGACCCTGCAACAGCACCTACTCGGCTCCGTTGTGGCCGGTACTGAAGCCTAATGGTAAGTGGCGACTTACCATTGACTACCGGCAACTCAACAAACAGGTCCCCTTGTCTAGGTGGCCTATGGCACGCCTGGAGCAGGAGCTTCCAAAAGTGAAAGATGTTAAGTACTTTTCCACCCTTGACATTGCGTCTGGATTCTGGACGATTCCCCTCCACGAATCGGACCAACACAAACTTGCTTTCTCCTTCGCCAACCGGCAGTACACCTTCACCCGGTGTCCTTTTGGTCATTCCAACTCGCCAGCTGAGTTCAACATCTTCTTGAACAAGGCCTGCCCCGATGCTCGAGAGCGTGGGACACTCATCTATGTCGACGACATTCTTATTCGTCGGCGTAAGTTGGATGACCACCTGGCCGAACTGGACCATGTCATGGGTCAGCTCGCGGCGGCGGGTGCTAAGATCTCTCTCGCCAAGGGACAGTGGTGCAGGTCACAAGTTCAGTACGTTGGCCTCCTTGTGGGACCACAGGGAGTGCAGCCTCAGCTTGGCAGGATTCAGGGTGTTGCCACCATCACACCTCCGACAAACGTCTCCGAACTTCGCAGCTTCTTGGGGGTCTGCAACTACTCGCGTCAGTTCGTGGAACATTACGCTGAGTTGGCACGACCTCTGACTAATCTGTTGAAGAAGGATGTGGCGTTCGAGTGGGCGGAGCAGCACCAGCAGGCCATGGATGACCTGAAGGCCGCCATGTGCTCGGCTCCGTGCTTGGCGCTCCCCGACTGTGACAAGGAGTTCCATCTTGAGGTTGGTTTCTCAGCTCACTGTTTGAGTGCTGGTCTCTACCAGATTCATGACTGCGACAGGCGTGTCGTGGCCTATGCTAGTAAGCTCTTGCCTGGACCTGAGTTGAAATACTCGGACTGTGAAAAGGCTTTGCTTTCCACCATGTGGGCCGTTAAGTACTTTGCGAACTACATTGGCGGACAGAAAATCATCATTGAGACACAGCACCAGCCGGTGACCTTCCTTAACAGTCAGCGCATCAGAGATGGTGTGGTGACCAATTCGCGAATTGCTTCGTGGCTGCTGGCTCTTCAAAGCTTCGATATCGAGGTGCGCTACGCCCAGAACCGACGTAGCCCTCTTGGCATGGGTTTGGCTTCGTGCCAACATTGCTCGGACGACGCCATCGCGTCAGTCCCGCCAGCCAGGCCCCCTCAGACTCTTCTAAACCATCACTTCTACGACCAGAACCTGCAAACTCCCCTGCTTGCAGCATTCTCGTTCGCACAGGCATCTCTGGAAAAGTCATCTGTAGGCAGAAAAACTTATTACGATAAGAAAGCCTCACATTCCGAACTCGATGTAGGTGACCAGGCCTGGTACTACATTTTCGCTCCCAAAACGGGTAACAACAATGCGACCTCGGGGAAGCTGGCTAAGAAACTTTTGCCCAGATGGTCGGGTCCATACCTGATTACAGATAAGATCTCTCCGGTCGTGTATCAGATCAAGATCGCCGACAAAAACAAGGCGCCCGTCTACAAATGGGTACACAGGGACCATATCAAACTGCACAAGGGTCCCACAGATTTGGCCGATACCAACAACAACAATCCACCGACTTCAAAAGGGGGGTGATAAATACGTCCCGTTGGTTCCACAGATTTCTATCTCTGGTTACACAAATTTGTTTGTTTGTGAGTGTACATGGTTGTCTTTCCTGTTATACGTCACGTGCAGACTTAAGGTGTGTTGAGACGGACATGCTGTGGGCTCCTGGAGTCAGGTAGAAGGCCAGGTAACAGTGAGTGGGTTAGGTCACATAGTACTGTTGTCCAAAATTTTTTTTTTTTTTAATCTTTACTAATCACAATTCCTTAAGGGTACATTAACATGAACATGATTACTAACCACTGATTTACATTTTAGTACTGATTTACATTTCTGTTTTTTTATAGTACCTTTGACCAGTTGATTTTTACAGTGAAAATTATGTTTGTGATTATCAATTCTTTGATTTATCCTACGGGGCTATAACCAATTTTGCCCCTGTCCTGACACAAGTATTTACAGTGAGGATTCACTGATACCAGTTAGGGTTTCTTTCATTTTTCTGCTTCTCGCATCATTCCTTTTTGCATCATACACAGTCAGGGCTGCATCCATTTCTTCACTTCATGGGTAATTACACATAAAACTAACACATAGTACAAAAGGCACTCATAGAGTTAGGTTTTTATTATTTTTTATTTCTTTGATGACATGAAATGCACTTTTGTCGTGTCTACATTGAAGTGCCTACACTGTGCTCTCTCTCCTCTGCTGAGCTTGTGTGGATCCTGCTTCCTGGGGGTGGATCCGTGACTCGTCATCTGCATCGACTACTCCTGGGTGGTGCTCCGGCTCGTTGGCCTTGGACGACTGTGGTTCTGGCATGGCTGCTGGGACACCTCATTCGTTGGGATTACAGGCTGCACCTGGCGGTAAGGCGTTTCCTGTTTCCTGTTTTCAGTGTTGCACTCCGTTTAGCTGTTTGGTGTTTGGGGCTCGCTAAAGCTGATTTAATTTCTCTGTACTTGGATATCTCTGAGTTATTGTAGCACAAAAGCACGCTAAAACGCACATTTTCTGTTGTTCCACCTAGCTTTTAGGGAACCATTTGAGTCTGCACACAGTTTATTTGGTACTGAACAGTTTGCTGCTCGTCCAGTTAGCTTAGCCTCAGCACGGCTATGGCTACTTCTGTCTCTGCTTCTCCGTCTCCTATCTCTTGCTCTCTGTGTCAGATGTTTAGTTACTCCTCTGCCTCCTTTAGTGATAATGGTACGTGTAATAAATGTAGCATTTTTGTAGCTTTGGAGGCGAGGGTGTCAGAATTGGAGTCCCGGCTCCGCGCTGTTGAAAAACCTGTAAACAGCCGTAGTTACTTAGCTAGCGCGGGGCTAACTAGCTCAGAACAACCCCGTAGCGACCCTCCAGTGGAACCCGAGCAGCCGGGACCTCAGGCCGGCTGGGTGACGGTACGCAGGAAGCATAGAACCCAGCCCGTGGGCCACCACCAACCCGTCCACGTTTCTAATAGATTTTCCCCGCTCAGTGACGCACCCACTGACAAGCCGACTCTGATCATTGGCAGCTCCATAGTCAGAAACGTGGCATTAGAGACTCCAGCAACCATAGTTAAATGTTTACCTGGGGCCAGAGCGGGCGACATTAAATCTTATCTGAAACTGCTGGCTAAGCATAAGCGTAAATACAGTAAGATTGTTATTCACGCTGGCGGTAACGACACCCGGTTACGCCAATCGGAGGTCACTAAAATTAAATTTGCTTCGGTGTGTAAGTTTGCCAAAACAATGTCAGACTCCATAATTTTCTCTGGCCCCCTGCCTGATCGGACCAGTGACGACATGTTTAGCCGCATGCTGTCCTTCAACCGCTGGTTGTCTAGGTGGTGTCCTGAAAACAACGTGGGCTATATTGATAATTGGAAAACTTTTTGGGGAAAACCTGGTCTGATGCGGAGAGACGGCATCCATCCCTCTTTGGATGGTGCAGCTCTTCTTTCTAGGAATATAGCCAGTTTTATCAGATCTCCATGACAACCCAGGGTCCAGACCAGGAAGCAGAGTCGTAGTTTAACCCACCCCTCTGCAGCTTCTGTACTGTTACCCACCCACTACCCCATAGAGACAGTGTCCTGCCCACGGCCAAAATCACACAGATTAAATATCAGGCTTAATAAAGCAAATCATGGAAATCTCATAAATATTAGAACAAATTCAACTGAGCAGAAAACTAGAAAAATTAAATGTGGGTTGTTGAACATTAGATCCATTTTTTCTAAGACTTTGTTAGTTAATGAGTTGATTTATGATAATCAGATCTCTTTGCTCTCTCTCACAGAATCCTGGCTGCAGCAAGAGGACTATGTTAGCTTAAACGAGTCGACTCCTTCAAATTATTTAAATCATCACATTGCTCGAAGTACAGGGCGAGGAGGAGGAGTGGCAACCATTTTTCATTCGGACTTATTAATCAGTCCCTTACAGATTAATAGCTACAGTTCGTTTGAACATCTTATTCTTAGTTTTCCTAATCCAGATTGCAAAACTGTAAAACCACTCTTGTTTGTAGTTTTATATCGTCCACCAGGCCCTTACTCTGAGTTTTTGGATCAGATCTCTGATTTTTTTATCTGATTTGGTGCTAAATACTGATAAAGTCATTGTAGTGGGGGATTTCAACATTCATGTGGACATCGAAAATGATTGCCTCAATGTAGCCTTTAGTAATATCTTAGACTCAATTGGTTTTACTCAAAGAATACATAGCTCCACCCACTCCTGCCATCATACATTGGATCTTGTTCTGACTTATGGCATTGAGTGTGAGGAAATAACAATCTTTCCACATAATCCAGTCCTCTCGGACCACTTTCTGATAACCTTTGAGTTTTTTATAACTGAGTTCTCGAGACATGAAAGTAAATTTCATTATAGTCGGTCTCTATCTGACAACGCAGTTGCGTCTTTTAAATCAACTGTTCCATCTTTACTGTCCTCAGCATCTCAGAGGCATGTAGCAGAGGGCAATATTTTCAGTTCTAGCCCCTCACAAATTGATGCCTTAGTTCATCATGTGAATTCCTCTTTACGTGTGGCATTAGATGATGTTGCCCCTTTAAAAAAGAAGGTAATTAGGGACAGGAAGTTGGGGAACCCTCAACATCTGTGTCTTCTGACGTATCGGGTGTACCCGGAGGCAGATGAACCAACGCTGTAGGTGTCTCGTGTGTAGTAAACCTAACGGCACCACAGCGTGGGCTGCAGCCATCATGCCCAGAAGTTTCATGACTAACAGGGCTCTCCCAATCTTGCAGGGTTGCACGCGGGAGATCACCGTGGTGAGATCTGCTGCTCTCGTTGGAGACAAACGTGCTCTCATTAGGGAGGCTCCACCCCAAGAAACACAATCGACTGGGATGGAAGGATGGAGCTCTTTTCCCAGTTTATGGAAAACCCCAGGGTTGACAGATGCTCTATTAACTTCCTGGTTTGCTCTGACGCCTTGTCCTTGGACCGGGCGCATAGGAGCAGATCGTCCAGGTAAAATAAAACCCTCATTCCCGCCGTGCGCAATGGCTGCAGAGCGGTCTCCAGACATTTGGAGAAGGTGCGCGGGGCTAGCGAGTAGCCGAAAGGGAGACGATTGAACTGGTATTGAACTCCCTTGATTGAAAAGCACTGGAACTTCCGGTGTTTGGGTATTACTGGGACGTGAAAGTATGGGTCTTTCAGGTCAATCGACTTGAACCAGTCCCCGGAGCGCACGTATTCTAGGACTTGCCTCATTGTTAACATGCGGAAATGCATCACTGCTATGAAACAGGGAAAGGTCGAGAATTGGTCTCATTCCTCCTGACTTCTTCGGTACTACAAAGTAGCGGGAGTAGAAGCCTGAGAGCTCTTGTCCGCGAGGGACTTGGGAAATGGCGTTCATGGACAGAAGTTCCTGTAGCTCCAGCTCCAGGGCCTGAGATTGTTCCTGTGATGTGAACGTCGTCTCCACGATCCCGTTGAAGGGAGGAGGAGCGGACTGAAAATGGAGTGTGTGACTGCATTGAATGGTGTCCGATATCCATTTGCTCATGAGACAAAAGCGGCGCCATTCTTGCGCGCGTTCCGACAGCGGACGCGTGTTCGAAGTCACGTGAACAACGTCTGAGGACTGGGTTCGCGCCCTTATCGCCGTCGCTCGCACCAGAGAACTGGGAGCGACCCACAAAGGGCTGCGCTCGAAAGGGCGAGTGTGAAACAGCTGGAAGAGGCTAAACCGCACCGTAGAGCGTGGATTCCAAAGATAAAGGACGAGTGGGAGCCAGACCCATGCATGGGGACGACAAAGTGCCAGCAGATGGAGCCGCTCACTGTGTCGCTGCGTGTGGTCATGATAGCGCCATGACATCCCGTCCCACCCTACGTTGTGGGGGGAGCGGGATGTGTTGGGCCTGGCTGGAAGCTAAGGCCAGTGCGCAAATGGAGCGCACCCTTACAGCTGCTCGTGTAATATGACTGACTGCGTGAACATGCAGGTGTGTCGCAGTGCTTGGTGTGGGGAACATGTGTGAGGATTCGGCAGAGGACTGTAGGATTGTGCTCTCAATGTGACGTTTTTTGGGTTTTTTTTCAAAATCAAAATCATTCACAGAGTTAACATTACAGTCAGAAGCACACACATTCCCCCCCCAACGAGTCATTTTCGTGGTTGCTTTCAGCGAGGTTCTTGCGACTGTGACGGCCAAGATGGTATCTGCTGGCTCTTTCGAAACTGTTGGCTGCCAACTCTCTGGTCCCGCTGAGATGGAACCTAAGCAGGAGGCCGGCTCGGTGGGGTGGGCGGAGCAGCTGGGTGTCTGAAGTTTCCGCGCCATTCGTCCAATCCTCTGGAGGAACGGCCGGAGTGAGAGGCGGACCGAGGGTGGACCAGGTCTCACACCGTGGCTGACAGTTCAGCTGTCTTCTGAGCCCTCTCTATGACACTCCTAAGATGGGGACCAAACAGAACATCAGAGCTGATGGGGCCTTCCAGCATCTCTCTGTGCAGGTGTTCAGGAATGGAGGGCAGGGCCGTGAGACACAAGGCCCACTGGATAAGGGTCTGCCAGGCAGCAATGTGAGCAGAACCGCTGAGTACAGCAGCACACAGATTGAGAATGGAATCAGCAGTTTTAGTAATGATGGTTTTCGACTCGTCAGGAACGTCAAGCTCTTCCACCATTTTGGAAATGACAAAGGCAAGAAGGGCAATGTTATTTCCTGCAGCGCCGGTCTGGAAGGCACACTGGTGTGCGCGATCAGTGAGCTGCGTCAGCAGCTGGTCATGCTTAGAAGCGGGAACTGCTCGCGGGCCAGTGAGGTAGTTCTTGGCACCAAACAGCGAGGCCAAGTCCGGCTCCAGTGGAGGAACGGATGGCCAGCCCTGGTCGGAGAAGCACTTGACCTTGGTAATGGGCGCATATGTGGAAATTGGCACTTTGACCTTAGCAGGTTCGGAGAATGCGGCGGACCAGCAGCTCATGGCAGCGGGGAAGCGCGGCCAGATGGGGTCTGGACAGCGCGTTTGTGTTGCCCCGAAAATTCCCGCCAAATCATCTGCTTCAGGCGGAGCCGGTTCTGGCACGGCTAGCCCCTTGCGGACTGCAGCCGCGGAGATGATGGCAGGTAGCTCCTGGAGCAAAATCGATTATCAATATCTAATCCGATCGATTCCGATCCGATATTGATTCAATTCAGGTCATCAATTTAAAAACATTTTTGCAGTTACCATAATTCCATGACTGCATAGTTGTGCAGTATATTGATAATATTGACATTCAATGATACATTAACTGCATTTGAATGTTTCTGGATACTTGAAGTGTGTAAGTTTTTGCACAAGACTGTGAAACAGTTGTTTAAGGTTCTGTACCTTTTAATTTCTATTTGCATAAAGTAAAACGAAAGCCGTTAATTTTAAGCTTTCTGCTTCTGTTTACATTTGCACTGGCAAATAATATCTTTTTTCATATGGTTAAACTTATCTGAATAAAAATGGCATTTGCTTTCAACAGCAATAGCTTTTGGCTGAATTCCTAACATCTGAATTTAATGATGTCCTAGAAAACACTGGAAACACTTAACATTCTTGGAGAGGAACTGGTCCTTACAACTGTTTTTAATGGCCAATATTTCATTAATGTATCATTGAATGTATCATTGAAAACTTCCAATGTACGTTCTTGTCAATAACACATTATTTATAAATTTTACCATGGCCAATTTACACCTTATCCTGTAGAATAAATCTCTGTTTAGTAATTCTTCTTTTAGTAATATTGTATAAATTTGTATTTGTATTTACTGTACATATTTAGAGAGTAACAGGGACGGTGCTTTAAGTCCAGACGCTTTTCTTTCAAAGCTCCTTAGACTACAATGACCTGGATGACTGAGAACCTTCACAGACACATTCTATATGGTATTCTATATGGTTCCACAAACCAAAATATATTTTCCAAAAGGTTGGAGGATTAGAATTCCTGTTAAAATGTGACTTTGAAATATATAAATTACCAATCAAACTATCTGACTTCCATAAACAAATTCTGCTCTACTGGAAAATGATATTCAGCCACAACTTTACACTGCATAGCTCCACCTTGTGGAATAATAGAGCCATTGTAATTAATAGGAAGACTAAATTCAAAGAAGAATGGTATGACAAACAGATTTTATATGTGACAGATTTGATGGATAAAAATGGCAATTTGTTACAATTTGAATGTTTTGTCGAAAAATTTAATTTTAAATGCTCTGTTAGAGAGTTTAATCAAATCAGTAGAGCTATTCCACTTCCCTTAAATTCATGATTAAAAATACCTTGCTTAATTCAAATGTGGTGATTAAACTTCCTGAGTTGAAAATTGGCAAATTTAAATAAGGTGAACAAAAATGTAAAAACAAAGTACTTGGAAGTATGTTAAAAATAGTTATTCTATGATATTGACAAATCAAAGAAAATAAAAATCACAGGAAAGGAAACTACAGCCATGCAGCTATCTTAAATGGCCAATTGCACCCAAGTTGAAAGAAATTCAATTCAAAATAATACATAATATCAATCCAGCTGCCGAAACATTAAGAAAAAGATTTAATTTTGAAGTGAACCGGTGTGTCTTTTGTATGACAGAATGTGAAACCATTGAGCACCTTTTCTTCTCGTGTTCAGTAACAACTGGTTTTTGGGAGGATGTTTATCGATTATTAAATATTGAGAGAAATGATGTATGGCTTAACAAATCTAAAGTGTTGATCTACATGGATGCTCTGCCAAAAAAGATATCCAAAATGGTGAATATTATTTTCATCATGGGAAAATACCATATACATAAAACTAAATGGAAAAACAGCAAGCCTAACATTAACCATTTTAAAAATGAAATAAAACAATTTACAACATCTCTAAAAGTAGTATCAGAAAATAACCAATCTATAACTGAGTTGTACGAAACAATGTCTGAGTTTCTTGTTCTTTAAATTACAGTCCAATGAATCAAACATGTTTGAAATATAATGCTGAAATATCAACCTCTGAACATTTTTTGTTTGTTGATGATATTTTATTTTTATTTTATTATTATTTTGCATCATAATTTATTTTACGGTGTAGTGTCATGTGGTAATTGTTGCAAGTTCTAAATGTAATTTTCATGTTCCTCATCTGAGGTCATTTGTATTTGCTTTATTCTTCAGTACGTTGAATGTAGGTTACATTTTAAACTGAATGTATGTGAAAACAAAGATTGAAATAGTTACAAAAAAGTTGTTTAAAATGTACTGCAATAACCATTTTAAGCCGGCAGATGGCGTTATCTGCTGCGATTGCAATGACAATATTGAGAAAACTAACAGATTATCTCTTTTTATTCCACAATCCACATTGGTAGCAGTTGTCATAAATTATTTCAGAAATTGAGAACTGCTCTGGCGCTCTCCATCTGCCTCTGGTAATCCCCTGCTTCCTGACTCCGTACCGGAGGCCGGTGACCCGCCGGTCCTCAACCCGGAAGTGTCTGTGGATCTTCCACTAGAGCTGTCACAGATTTGTCTGGGGGAGCAATAAAAATGATGGAAAAAATAAATGCATTAACGCTTCTGATTGCATTACACTGTATATGCCTGGAGTGACTGGGAAATGCATTTGTAAACCGCTTGAAATATTTCAAATATTTTCGGTGACAGCCTTGTTTGTTTTGATTTTGTTAATAAAGTAAAAAATAAAAACGTTGGCATGATGAGGCCGATGATGCAATAAGTGCTGCAATTACTGAGGTCACTACAGCCTGTGGCAGCCGCAGGTACCGTGGCAGCAGTGGCAGGTGCCACTAAAAGTCGTGGCACCACCAGTTCCGGGTGGTGCCACGACTTTTAGAGGCAGGGGGCGTGGCTAGTGCCACTAAAAGCCGTGGCACCACCTGGAAGTGTCTTGGCAGCAGTGGCATGGGCCGTGGCAGCTGTGGCAGCAGTGGCAGCGGCCATGGCAGCAGTGGCAGGTGCCACTAAAAGCCGTGGCACCACCCGGAAGAGTCAGAGCTGCCACTGCAAGTGCCACTCGTGCTGCCGCTGCCACAAATCGCTCCTATTACCTCACAATAAAAGAGATGTATTGACTTTGCGTCCTCTCTGGTCCTGGAGAAAACATGTCACAACCCGCGGCTCTCCCATCCTTCTGATGCGGCTCTCTGTGCTTGTAAAATAATGAATGGATATTTAAATAAAATGTTTTATATTTTACTGAATTAATTTTATATCTGTAAGTCAATTCTATGTAAAGATTGTCTGCGTAAACCTGAACAGGTCCAACCCGGTCTTACTGTGAGACCGGGTTGACGGGTCACCCTTGTGCGTAATCATAGGCGCTTCCTGGGCTGAAGAGATTCTGGGATTCTCCTCCTGGATGTGTCGCACATTGGAGACAGGAACAAGCACTATTCAGCCAAAGTTTCATAATCAGGGAACATTTTCTAAGGGACAAGTCTCTCTGAGAGACAGGGTTTGGAAAACACTCGCTTCAGTGGGAGGAACCTTCCCGCATGCGCTCTGGTTCTGCGATGCGCTCCAAGCCCCTCTCCACAACTTCAGCTCGCTGTGCACATATGCGCTGAGCAGCTCAGATGTTCAGATGGGAATCTTTTCTTGGGTGATTTAGCTACATCTGCGATGTGTGTAACGAATAAATTGTCAGTTTGTCTGCATGCGTCGGGATAATTCTTTCTATTCTTTCTCTGTCAAAATAAACGGCCAAACACGGTAACTATCCGGTCGACACAAGCCCTGCTTTAGACTGTTTTGTTTGCTTGTGAAAATTGTTGGAAAGAGATCAAATTTAACTTGATTACCACCAGAGCCAGTGCGCCGTTATCTCCGTGACGGTAAACGAGGGAAAAACAAATTGATCGGATCCTGCTCGTCTTTTAACACATTGGTCAGGATTGACGCACTTTGTTTTCATTTAGTTGGTTAAAAAAAGTCAGGCTCGGGTCGGGCCAGAGAATCCTGAAAACCTTTTCGGGCCGGGTCGGGCTGGGGCTCAGATTTTAGGTCCGTGCAGGGGTCTAGGCAGAGGTGTTCAGCAGAACATCCTGTGGGGCGTGTAGATGTTGGCTGGAGGAGGGAGAGGTAGAGAGCCGGGGGGAAGCGCAGGAGAGGGAGCATAGGTGGAGAGAAGCGGGGCGTCCTGGTGGATGGGGCACTGGGTTGAGATGAGAGGTGGGTTATGGAGGTTGGTGATATGGTCCGCGTGCTGAAAATCCAAATCCTGCAGTAGAGGTAAGTATCTAAAGAGGCCGACAGAAATCCTGACGAAGGGTAAAAATCCAAATCAGTTCCAGGCGAAGCAAGAAAGGTCAACATCCAAAAATACTAGAGCTAAACACTACGAATAACATTAATCCAAGAAATACTAGAGATAACTCGAGTGGCTGGCTACTACCACACTGAGGCAATCTTCCGGCGTCGAATTGTGTCCTCCATCCACCTTAAATAGGAAAACACCCCGCTGATCAGGAACAGCTGGGCCACTCCCTCTCCTGGCAAGAGACTCACAGATGGTTAAGAGGAAGAGAGTACTCACCCCAGCTCATGACAGTAAGGGTAAAAAGGTATCTGAGTAGAAGGCGTACTGAGGCCTAGTCCACACGTAGCCGGGTCTTTTTAAAACGAATATCCGCCCCTCCAAAAACTTGCGTCCACACCACCTCGTTTTAAAAAAACTCTGTCCACACGTACCCGGATAAATACGTTGTTAAGGACATGCCAGACCTGTAGGCGGCAGTACTTCCCCCGTTCTTAACCTCGTCCTTCGTCTGTGGTCTTCCGCAAGCAGCAGTAATTCCGCTTGCAAAAACAAACAAGCAAAAAGCGCTTGGACGATTGAGAAAGCGAGCGCAGCTCTGAGGGCATCCATGCTGTCGGCTAGTGTAAACACAGGTCGCACACGTGATGTCAGCATTTTTTTGTCATGGAAAGTGACGTTGCGGACCTTAAAACTCCGGTTTTGTCTGTCCACACGCAGACACCCAAAACGGAGAAAACGCAGATCTTCACTTTGGCCGGAGTTTTTAAAAAGATCCGTTTTCGTGTGGATGACAGGCCAAAACGTAGAAAAATATCTACGTTTTGGCAGATCCCCGGCTACGTGTGGACAGGGCCTGAGTATCATCTGATCTAATATTTTTAAAATGATGACATCAAACAGACAAACATTAAGAAGTTATGGGCAAATATTGGTATTTTAAAGTCTAAAGGGGGAAAATGTAAAGGAATAAACAACATAATTACAAAATGACAAACTTTAGGCAAAACTTAGACACAAACTGAGGACAATAAATTCCTGGTATACAGGTATTATTTAGTTGTCTGAAAATGTAACACGTTTAAAAAAATACCGCGATAATACCGAAAACCGTGATAATTTTGGTCACAATAACCGTGAGGTTAAATTTTATAACAATAACCAGCACAAATCATCACTTTGGAAAAGTCACACCAGGTCATCTAGAAATCTGATGGAGGACATGCAAGTGAAACTGGAAAAATGTAAATATTGTGTAAAAGTCCACCTTTTTCAGTAATTCAACTTAGACTGAGAGACCAAGAGCGAGCCACCCCAATTATGTTGCCATGACATGTCGAGATGTGCAGCAAAACATGAAGTTACGCGTCACGCTGACGTCACTCAGAAGACTCAGAAGATTAAAAAGTAAGTAAATAAATAAATAAAATGAATAAATAATAAATTCAATCAAAATAAGCCCCACCCACCCACTATCTCTCTCCCATGCTTATTTCTCAGTGTGGTCTCAGGGAGCTGCTACAGAACTCCATCAGTCAGTCCATCACGGGGACACGGGGACAGTCTAAGATCTTCTAGTCGTGGGCTGGTGTAGAAACTCCCACACCCGTTTTTCACACAACAGGAGATGTTTTAGAGCACTGGTCCCAGGTGGATGAATAGAATAGAACAGTAATGTCAGTGGGGAAATCCATTTGCTAGAGCAGCACAAACACTTACAGAAAAGAAAAAGGAAAATTAATAAGATTAGAGGTAAACACACAAAGGCAGTAAGCTATTATAGTAACCTTCAACCACTAAAAACAACCAATAACAAAACTGGGTATCCAGAACTATGCAGCAGGGACACAAACATACTACATCCGGTAATAAAATCATCTCTATGTTGTTTTTAACAGCAGCTGATTTATGTATCATGGTTTTAACTAGATTTTGGCTGTATGACTTTTTGTTTTATCTATTTTATTTTTGCTTTTATGTCCTCAATTTAATATATGGCGCCTTAAGATTTATTGTGAAGCAATGTCAGCTTTTTAAATCCTGTACAAATACATTTTAACACACATGTCTTGTTCCATGCTGCACGTGCTTGCGTCTGACTGGGCGCCATTAATGAGCAGTGAAAATGCAGACAGCGCCTCGCTGACCAGTGCGAGCCAGGGAGAGGAAATGTCAGAGATGGTTTTTACAACAGCGTGATGAAGATGTTAGGTGCATGGGTGTATTTTCTGGTTTTATTACAGTTGTTTCATTTTCTTTCAGAACCATTAGAATAATGTCAATATTTTAGGTGCAGTACCAGCAAACAGGCACAGGAGGGCGACATTGGTCCAACAGACGGTTTACATTTACCTGAAACACCGTGGTTAAGACAACTGACTTCATCTGCCTGATTTCATGTTCCTGATATTTTCTAATCACAGTTTTTCTGTTTGGTCAGTCTTGTTTTCTCTACTTCCTGGATTCAGCGCCAGAAACCATTGTCCACCCCTTTTACGTAACGTGGAAGCAAGCCCTTGTTGCCATGGAGACCTGCCGTGTGCTACGTTAACTGCTGTTCTCCCTCTACTGTTTTTGCTGCATGTGCGCAAAGTTCACGTATTTACTTTTACGTGCTTCATTGAGCTCGTATTTACAGGTAGGACTGACATTTCTAGTCTTTAGTGTTTAAAAGTGTTTCATTAGAACCTGCAGAAGCAGCTAAACGTTCTTTCTGTCCCAACTGGACCGGACCGGACCCTCTGGAGACAGAAACCCGACACACAAGACGGCCACAGCGTTCACGCATGCGCAGCAGTACAATTGTAATGGTCTGCACGCACGGAAGCGCAGGTGGCGTGATGACGTCACAAAGCCTTTATGACTGACGCTGGCAGCATGGACATATACATAAAGGTCTGCAGTCAGTGGTCAGTCAGTATCAGACTTGCTTTGAAGAAGGTGGTTGGACGGATTGTTGCTCTCAGAAAACTTGTTGGTTTTGTGTAAACAACATCTTTTAACAGCTTCCTTCAGAGAAATCTGGTGCATTTGGTGAATATTTATAGCTAAATTATTCACTGCTCGGAAATCCTAGAGTGCAAAATGGTCTTTGTTCTGTCAAACAGCCAACCAGCTTTCCAGTCAGGGCTAAGGTCCTCTGAGCTACAGTCGCTTCACAAACGACGCAGATATGAACTTCTGGCTAGCTACAGAGGAACTAGCTTCGCAGAAACACAAAACCTGTGTCTGTCTGCATCAAAACCTGACAAGTCTCGTCAGATTCAGCCCTTTGAGGAACCAAGTGTCCTTTTCAAGACAGCCGTGTCTGTGGACACCAGTGGAGGTTTAACATCCATCTCCAGCAAAAACTCCTCTGTTTTACAGGCTAATCGACAAGACCAAAGATATAAAACGCTGGCAAGGTACCGAGGAATTTCCTTAGTGGAGAAAAGACAGACGTCCTCTGTCCAACTCCAGGATACTCCTCGCATTCAGCTGTTGGGGAAAAGAAAGCGTTTGAGTGACGTAGATCACGAGAACTCTGACTTCCCCAGCGCTGCTAAAAGGCTGCGGCTGTCAGAAGGCACACCTCAGCAGAAACGTCCCACTATGATCCGCCTCAAAGGTCGTAGGAAAGGGACGGATTCAGGACCCAAAAGTGTCTCCGAACCCCCAAAAACTGCATCTACCATCAAGTCTGAGCAGCCTCGAACTCCAGTAATCTGGATTATTGGATCCAGTTACATCAGACGGGGTGAAGAGGCGGCTCAGCGGCAGTTTGGGACAAACTTTGGACTCAGAGCTAAGGTCCAATGGTTTGGCAAAGGAGGCATGCACTGGGGCGGTGTCCTTCCCAGGTTTTACTCCGAGGCTCCCACACACGGTCCTCCAGATATTCTGGTCGTCCACGCCGGAGGAAACGATCTGGGTCTCGTTTCCCCGGTGGAACTGGCTTCTCAGATCCAAAAGGATTTGTCCCACCTCCATAAGGACTTTCCGGAAATGAGAATAGCCTTTTCCGCCATCAACGAACGGCAGTCGTGGCGATACGGGCGACCAGGAAGAATTAACAGCAACAGAAAACAGGTTAATTCTTTACTGAGGAAGGCCGTTAGGAGCTTTGGGGGCCTGGTCATCGAGCATCCTGAGCTCAGGTTCTTCAACAACACCCTTTTTCTCCCAGACAGAGTGCATTTCAGTAAGAGAGGAAACAGCTTGTTTCTGGGCAGCATTCACTCTGTTCTGGAGAAGATTCTGGCTCAGAGGTGTAACACCTGAATGTGTTACGCGTTAAAAAGATAACAGCAGACAGAAAAGGGCAAATGGACGAGCTTCTCGTCCAGCACCAAAAAAAAAAAAAAAAAAAAAATTCCAACTAACTCTGCCAGAGTTTCCCTTTTGGGTCACTTCTGCCGGTCCCAAGCCCGGATTAAAGAGGAGGGGTTGGATTATAACACAGAACTAAATCCACAGTAGAGGGATTTTACTCTTAAGAAATAAAATGAAGGCAGGTTATGACATATACAAATATATTTAGTAAACATTTATAGTTTCTAATCAAACACGTCAAATATAAAATTATTTATTATACAATACAGTACAAACTAGGAATGGGACGATCTACCTAAACTCACGATACGATGCACCTCGATATGTCTGAGGCACGAAACGATACGTCACGATACGATATCAGATAAGAAAAAAAAGGAAAAAAATATTACTGTATAATAACAACTTGTTTATTTATTTTCCAGTTGCACACAGGGAAACACAAGGCCTAACAGGCCAAACACAAACAGGAACACCCTTAGTGCTGCTGTAGGCCTTGGTTATCTTATCTCAGGACTGGTTCTTCTTCAAAAAAACTAACATATCAACATGTTCTGGTGTAATCAGTGATCTCTGAGCAGACACAATGTCTCCTGCTGTGGAAAAGACGCTCACTGGGCACTGATGTAGCAGGAATGCAAAGGTAGGCTTTGGCAAGGGAGGCAAGTATGGGGTAAGCATAAGCATTAACTTTCCACCACTCAAGTGGACTTCTGTTGAGTGGGATGGGAATCCCACTCCTGTAGGAGAGTATCTCCATTTCAATCCCTCTGCTGGTCTGCACTGTCTCAACAGTAGTGTAGGAGCTCCCAAGGAGATCTTCCAACGCTGTCTTCTTTGGTGGGGGAGGCTGTGTTGCATCCTGCATCTGCCTTTCTCCTTCTACTGGCTCTTCCTGGCTCTGCTCTGCTCCCTGTGCTGCCTCAACCATGACCCTGGCCTGCTCTGCTGCTGCCTCTGATGTTGAAGCACTGGCCCTAGTGGTTCTTTCATCAGTGTAACTGGTCTGAAAATAAATAAAATAGAAAAACTAGTTAAACATTTCTGTCCTTCACTCTCATTCACTCTCTCTCTGATGGACTAATAAAAAAACATGAGAAATAAGTTTTCAGACTCTGGCCTGCACATACATACAGTTACACACATGCAGCAGGAAACCTCTTTTTCCCCAATA
>NW_027223301.1:15000-20551 GCF_043380555.1 Nothobranchius furzeri | reverse complement strand
CCGTGGGTCTGAGTATGGCCCAAGTGGGGCACTTGCGTCGGACTGGGGAGGCTCTGCCGCGCCCCCTGGAGGTCAAAAGGATGACCAGTAGTTGTGGTTCTCACCCCGGGTCGTGGGTCCGAGTCTGGCCCGAGTAGATCACTTTGGTCGGCTACCGGGGGGTGTGCCGTGCCCCCTGGAGCCATGGGAGTGAGCTCCAGCAGACTGGTATTTTTTGGAGAACCAGGCCCACACTCCTCAGACTTTGTGCCCAGGGACAGGCCACCAAAATCGGCCGCGGCTCGTGCACTTTGCCCCTGCGTTTCTCCCAGAACCAGAGCCGGAAAAATCCCAAAATTGATGCCCAGAGATAGTCGACTCTGCCTGGAATAGATTGCCACCCAAACCCGCCAACTCACGCTGGTTTTCCGATGGCCTCACCTACTAACCCGAGCATGGTCATCGCTCGCACCTTCCAAAACCTCCAGGGGCGCAGGCACTTTTCATTTACTGGCCATAAGGCCGACCGCCTTAAGCGTTAAGCGATAAGCGAAAGGCTTAGTTTGGACTTAGTTTTTGGAGCGACGAGGTCGCCGTTTTGTCAATTCTGAACCGATTTTCACGCGGTTTTCGACTGCCTGCGCCTGGGGAGCCGCCCAGAAGCCCCAGGCAGTGTTCTGGGTGGACTTCCGGACCGGTCCGGACCCGGTACCGGCCGGGGGAACCGCACCACGCCTCTCGGGCGTTTCTACACCGATTTTCGCGGGGTTTTCGACTGCATAGACGGGGCCACCTGCTGCAGGGCCCGAGGGAGGGCCTGCCTGAGCTGGGTCCGACGCAGGGCCCGGTTCCTGGAGCCCGCTGGGGGGGGGGGGGGGGGGGGGGTTCTCTAAGGCTCACGGCGGGCTGCTGAGGGGCCGGATCGGATGCAGACAGGCGCTCCTCTGCCCAGGTCTTTGCTCCCCTGCCCCACTAGGAATGGAAGACACACTGCCAACAGCTTCTGGAGGGTGATGGGCCCTGCTGCAGACCAGGTCCGACCCAGGTTTCAGCTATCCCACCCCGCAGGGACTTAAAGACACACTGCCATCAGCTTCTGGAGGCTGCTGAGCTCTACTATAGAGCAGGTCCGACCCAGGTTTCAGCTCCTGCAGCCCACTAGGACTTAAACACACACTGCCATCAGCGTCTGGATGGTGATGGGCCCTGCTGCAGACCAGGTCCGACCCAGGTATCAGCTCCTGCACCCCGCAGGGAATTGAAGACACACTGCCATCAGCTTCTGGAGGCTGCTGAGCTCTGCTATAGACCAGGTCCGACCCAGGTTTCAGCTCCTGCACCCCGCAGGGAACTAAACACACACTGCCATCTGCAACTGGAGGCTGCTGAGCCCTGCTGCAGACCAGGTCCGACCCAGGTTATGGCTCTCCCACCCCCCTGGGACTTAAACACACACAGCCATCAGCTTCTGGATGGTGATGGGCCCTGCTGCAGACCAGGTCCGACCCAGGTTTCTGCTCCTCAACCCCGCAGGGAATTAAAGACACACTGCCATCAGCTTCTGGAGGCTGCTGAGCTCCGCTGCAGGCCAGGTCCGACCCAGGTTACAGCTCTCCCACCCCGCAGGGAATTAAAGACACACTGCCATCAGCTTCTCGATGCTGCTGAGGCCTGCTATAGACCAGGTCCGACCCAGGTTTCTGCTCCTGCACCCCGCATGGACTTAAACCCACACTGCCATCGGATTCTGGAGGCTGCTGAGCCCTGATGCAGACCAGGTCCGACCCAAGTTTCAGCTCTCCCACCCCGCAGGGGATCAAACACACACTGCCATCAGCTGCTGGAGGCTGCTGAGCTCTGCTATAGACCAGGTCCGACCCAGGTTTCAGCTCTCCCACCAGGCAGGGACTTAAACACACACTGCCATCAGCTGCTGGAGGCTGCTGAGCTCTGCCATAGACCAGGTCCGACCCAGGTTTCAGCTCCTGCACCCCGCAGGGACTTAAACACACGCAGCCATCAGCTGCTGGAGGCTGCTGAGCTCTGCTATAGACCAGGTCCGACCCAGGTTTCAGCTCTCACACCAGGCAGGGACTTAAACACACACTGCCGTCAGCTTCTGGAGGCTGCTGAGCCCTGCTGCAGACCAGGTCCGACCCAGGTCTCAGCTCTCCCACCCCGCAGGGACTTAAACACACACTGATATCAGCTTCTGGAGGCTGCTGAGCTCTTCTATAGACCAGGTGCGACCCAGGTTTCTGCTCCTCCACCCCGCAGGGAACTAAACACACACTGCCATCAGCTTCTGGAGGCTGCTGAGCTCTGTTACAGACCAGGTCCGACCCAGGTTTCAGCTCTCCCACCAGGCAGGGTCTTAAAGACACACCGCCATCAGCGTCTGGAGGCTGCGGAGCTCTACTATAGACCAGGTCCGACCCAGGTTTCAGCTCCTCCACCCCGCCATAAGCTGCTGGAGGCTGGCTTCCGCTCCTCCACCCCGCCATCAGCTGCTGGGGGCTGGCTGGCTGCTGGAGGCTGGCTGCTGCTGCTGCTGCTCCTCCACCACGCCATCAGCAGCTGGAGGCTGCTGAGCTCTGCTATAGACCAGGTCCGACCCAGGTTTCAGCTCTCCCACCAGGCAGGGACTTAAACACACACTGCCATCAGCAACTGGAGGCTGCTGAGCTCTGCTGCAGACCAGGTCCGACCCAGCTTTCAGCTCCTGCACCCCGCAGGGACTTAAACACACACTGCCACCAGCTTCTGGAGGGTGATGGGCCCTGCTGTGGACCAGGTCCGACCCGGATATCAGCTCTCCCACCAGGCAGGGACTTAAACACACACTGCAATCAGCTGCTGGAGGCTGCTGAGCTCTTCTATAGACCAGGTCCGACCCAGGTTTCAGCTCTCCTACCAGGCAGGGACTTAAACACACACTGCCATCAGCTTCTGGAGGCTGCCGAGCCCTGCTGCAGACCATGTCCGACCCAGGTTTCAGCTCTCCCACCAGGCAGGGACTTAGAGGCACGCTGCCATCAGCTTCTGGAGGCTGCTGAGCTCTGCCATAGACCAGGTCCGACCCAGGTTTCAGCTCCTGCACCCCGCAGGGACTTAAACACACGCAGCCATCAGCTGCTGGAGGCTGCTGAGCTCTGCTATAGACCAGGTCCGACCCAGGTTTCAGCTCTCCCACCAGGCAGGGACTTAGAGGCACGCTGCCATCAGCTTCTGGAGGCTGCTGAGCTCTGCCATAGACCAGGTCCGACCCAGGTTTCAGCTCCTGCACCCCGCAGGGACTTAAACACACGCAGCCATCAGCTGCTGGAGGCTGCTGAGCTCTGCTATAGACCAGGTCCGACCCAGGTTTCAGCTCTCACACCAGGCAGGGACTTAAACACACACTGCCATCAGCTGCTGGAGGCTGCTGAGCTCTGCTATAGACCAGGTCCGACCCAGGTTTCTGCTCCTCCACCCCGCAGGGAATTAAAGACACACTGCCATCAGCTTCTGGATGGTGATGGGCCCTGCTGCAGACCAAGTCCGACCCGGGTTACAGCTCTCCCACCAGGCAGGGAATTAAACACACACTGCCATCAGCTTCTGCTGGCTGCTGAGCTCTGCTGCAGACCAGGTCCGACCCAGGTTTCAGCTCCTGCACCCCGCAGGGAACTAAACACACACTGCCATCACCTTCTGCTGGCTGCTGAGCCCTGCTGCAGACCAGGTCCGACCCAGGTTTCAGCTCCTGCACCCCGCAGTGGATTAAAGACACACTGCCATCAGGTTCTGGAGGCTGCTGAGCTCTGCTGCAGACCAGGTCCGACCCAGGTTATGGCTCTCCCACCCCGCAGGGACTTAAACACACACCGCCGTCAGCTTCTGGATGGTGATGGGCCCTGCTGCAGACCAGGTCCGACCCACGTTTCAGCTCTCCCACCCCGCAGGGGATGAAACACACACTGCCATCAGCTTCTGGAGGCTGCTGAGCTCTGCTAAAGACCAGGTCCGACCCAGCTTTCAGCTCTCCCACCAGGCAGGGAGTTAAAGACACACTGTCATCGGCTTCTGGAGGGTGCTGAGCCCTGCTGCACACCAAGTCTGACCCAGGTTTCAGCTCATCCACCCCGCAGGGACCTAAACACACACTGCCATCAGCTTCTGAGTGGTAATGGGCCCTGCTGCAGACCAGGTCCGACCCAGGTTTCAGCTCCTCCACCCCGCCATCACCAGCTGGAGGCTGGCTGCTGCTCCTGCACCCTGCCATCAGCTGCTGGAGGCTTCTGTTCCTCCACCCCGCCATCAGCAGCTGGAGGCTGGCTGCTGGAGGCTGGCTGCTGCTCCTCCACCCCGCCATCAGCTGCTGGAGGCTGGCTGCTGCTCCTGCACCCCGCCATCAGCTGCTGGAGGCTGGCTGCTGGAGGCTGGCTGCAGCTCCTCCACCCCACCATCAGCTGCTGGACGCTGGCTGCAGCTCCTGCACCCCGCCATCAGCTGCTGGAGGCTGGCTTCTGCTCCTCCACCCCGCCATCAGCTGATGGAGGCTGCCTGCTTCTCCACCCCGCCATCACTAGCTGGAGGCTGGCTGCTGGAGGCTGGCTGCAGCTCCTCCACCCCGCCATCAGCTGCTGGAGGCTGGCTGCTGCTCCTGCACCCCGCCATCAGCTGCTGGAGGCTGGCTGCTGCTCCTCCACCCAACCATCAGCTGCTGGACGCTGGCTGCAGCTCCTCCACCCCACCATCAGCTGCTGGACGCTGGCTGCAGCTCCTCCACCCCGCCATCAGCTGCTGGAGGCTGCCTGCAGCTCCTGCACCCCGCCATCAGCTGCTGGAGGCTGCCTGCAGCTCCTGCACCCCGCCATCACCAGCTGGAGGCTGGCTTCTGCTCCTACACCCCGCCATCAGCTGATGGAGGCTGCCTGCTTCTCCACCCCGCCATCACTAGCTGGAGGCTGGCTGCTGGAGGCTGGCTGCAGCTCCTCCACCCCACCATCAGCTGCTGGACGCTGGCTGCAGCTCCTGCACCCCGCCATCAGCTGCTGGAGGCTGCCTGCAGCTCCTGCACCCCGCCATCACCAGCTGGAGGCTGGCTTCTGCTCCTCCACCCCGCCATCAGCTGATGGAGGCTGCCTGCTTCTCCACCCCGCCATCACTAGCTGGAGGCTGGCTGCTGGAGGCTGGCTGCAGCTCCTCCACCCCGCCATCAGCTGCTGGAGGCTGGCTGCTGCTCCTCCACCCAACCATCAGCTGCTGGACGCTGGCTGCAGCTCCTCCACCCCACCATCAGCTGCTGGACGCTGGCTGCAGCTCCTCCACCCCACCATCAGCTGCTGGACGCTGGCTGCAGCTCCTCCACCCCGCCATCACCAGCTGGAGGCTGCCTGCTGCTCCTCCACCCCGCCATCAGCTGATGGACGCTGGCTGCAGCTCCTCCACCCCGCCATCTGCTGCTGGAGGCTGGCTGGCCGCTGGAGGCTGGCTGCTGCTCCCACACACCGCCATCAGCTGCTGGAGGCTGGCTGGCTGCTGGAGGCTGGCTGCTGCTGCTCCTCCTCCCCGCCATCACCAGCTGGAG
>NW_027223301.1:0-2500 GCF_043380555.1 Nothobranchius furzeri | reverse complement strand
TCTCACCCCGGGTCGTGGGTCCGAGTCTGGCCCGAGTAGAGCACTTTGGTCGGCTACCGGGGGGTGTGCCGTGCCCCCTGGAGGTCTAAAGGATGACCAGTAGTTGTGGTTCTCGCCCCGGGACTTGGGTCCGAGTATAGCCCAAGTGGAGCACTTGTGTCGGACTAGGGAGGCTGTGCCGTGCCCCCTGGAGGTCTAAAGGATGACCAGTAGTTGTGGTTCTCACCCCGGGTCGTGGGTCCGAGTATAGCCCAAGTGGAGCACTTGTGTCAGACTAGGGAGGCTGTGCCGTGCCCCCTGGAGGTCTAAAGGATGACCAGTAGTTGTGGTTCTCACCCCGGGTCGTGGGTCCGAGTCTGGCCCGAGTAGAGCACTTTGGTCGGCTACCGGGGGGTGTGCCGTGCCCCCTGGAGGTCTAAAGGATGACCAGTAGTTGTGGTTCTCGCCCCGGGACTTGGGTCAGAGAATAGCCCAAGTGGAGCACTTGTGTCGGACTAGGGAGGCTGTGCCGTGCCCCCTGGAGGTCTAAAGGATGACCAGTAGTTGTGGTTCTCGCCCCGGGACTTGGGTCAGAGTATAGCCCAAGTGGAGCACTTGTGTCGGACTAGGGAGGCTGTGCCGTGCCCCCTGGAGGTCTAAAGGATGACCAGTAGTTGTGGTTCTCGCCCCGGGTCGTGGGTCCGAGTATAGCCCAAGTGGAGCACTTGTGTCGGACTAGGGAGGCTGTGCCGTGCCCCCTGGAGGTCTAAAGGATGACCAGTAGTTGTGGTTCTCGCCCCGGGACTTGGGTCAGAGTATAGCCCAAGTGGAGCACTTGTGTCGGACTAGGGAGGCTGTGCCGTGCCCCCTGGAGGTCTAAAGGATGACCAGTAGTTGTGGTTCTCGCCCCGGGACTTGGGTCAGAGTTTAGCCCAAGTGGAGCACTTGTGTCGGTCTAGGGAGGCTGTGCCGGGCCCCCTGGAGGTCTAAAGGATGACCATTAGTTGTGGTTCTCGCCCCGGGACTTGGGTCAGAGTATAGCCCAAGTGGAGCACTTGTGTCGGCCTAGGGAGGCTGTGCCGGGCCCCACTGGAGGTCTAAAGGATGACCATTAGTTGTGGTTCTCGCCCCGGGACTTGGGTCAGAGTATAGCCCAAGTGGAGCACTTGTGTCGGACTAGGGAGGCTGTGCCGGGCCCCCTGGAGGTCTAAAGGATGACCAGTAGTTGTGGTTCTCGCCCCGGGACTTGGGTCCGAGTATAGCCCAAGTGGAGCACTTGTGTCGGACTAGGGAGGCTGTGCCGTGCCCCCTGGAGGTCTAAAGGATGACCAGTAGTTGTGGTTCTCACCCCGGGTCGTGGGTCCGAGTATAGCCCAAGTGGAGCACTTGTGTCGGACTAGGGAGGCTGTGCCGTGCCCCCTGGAGGTCTAAAGGATGACCAGTAGTTGTGGTTCTCACCCCGGGTCGTGGGTCCGAGTCTGGCCCGAGTAGAGCACTTTGGTCGGCTACCGGGGGGTGTGCCGTGCCCCCTGGAGGTCTAAAGGATGACCAGTAGTTGTGGTTCTCGCCCCGGGACTTGGGTCCGAGTATAGCCCAAGTGGAGCACTTGTGTCGGACTAGGGAGGCTGTGCCGTGCCCCCTGGAGGTCTAAAGGATGACCAGTAGTTGTGGTTCTCACCCCGGGTCGTGGGTCCGAGTATAGCCCAAGTGGAGCACTTGTGTCAGACTAGGGAGGCTGTGCCGTGCCCCCTGGAGGTCTAAAGGATGACCAGTAGTTGTGGTTCTCACCCCGGGTCGTGGGTCCGAGTCTGGCCCGAGTAGAGCACTTTGGTCGGCTACCGGGGGGTGTGCCGTGCCCCCTGGAGGTCTAAAGGATGACCAGTAGTTGTGGTTCTCGCCCCGGGACTTGGGTCAGAGTATAGCCCAAGTGGAGCACTTGTGTCGGACTAGGGAGGCTGTGCCGTGCCCCCCGGAGGTCTAAAGGATGACCATGAGGTCAAAAGGATGACCAGTAGTTGTGGTTCTCGCCCCGGGACTTGGGTCAGAGTATAGCCCAAGTGGAGCACTTGTGTCGGCCTAGGGAGGCTGTGCCGGGCCCCCTGGAGGTCTAAAGGATGACCAGTAGTTGTGGTTCTCGCACCGGGACTTGGGTCAGAGTACAGCCAAAGTGGAGCACTTGTGTCGGTCTAGGGAGGCTGTGCCGGGCCCCCTGGAGGTCTAAAGGATGACCAGTAGTTGTGGTTCTCGCCCCGGGCCGTGGGTCTGAGTATGGCCCAAGTGGGGCACTTGCGTCGGACTGGGGAGGCTCTGCCGCGCCCCCTGGAGGTCAAAAGGATGACCAGTAGTTGTGGTTCTCACCCCGGGTCGTGGGTCCGAGTCTGGCCCGAGTAGATCACTTTGGTCGGCTACCGGGGGGTGTGCCGTGCCCCCTGGAGCCATGGGAGTGAGCTCCAGCAGACTGGTATTTTTTGGAGAACCAGGCCCACACTCCTCAGACTTTGTGCCCAGGGACAGGCCACCA
>NW_027223300.1:7500-17500 GCF_043380555.1 Nothobranchius furzeri | reverse complement strand
ATGGTGGGGTGGAGGAGCTGCAGCCAGCCTCCAGCAGCCAGCCTCCAGCAGCTGATGGCGGGGTGCAGGAGCAGCAGCCAGCCTCCAGCAGCTGATGGCGGGGTGCAGGAGCAGCAGGCAGCCTCCAGCAGCTGATGGCGGGGTGGAGGAGCAGAAGCCAGCCTCCAGCAGCTGATGGCGGGGTGCAGGAGCTGCAGCCAGCGTCCAGCAGCTGATGGTGGGGTGGAGGAGCTGCAGCCAGCGTCCAGCAGCTGATGGTTGGGTGGAGGAGCAGCAGCCAGCCTCCAGCAGCCAGCCTCCAGCTAGTGATGGCGGGGTGGAGAAGCAGGCAGCCTCCATCAGCTGATGGCGGGGTGGAGGAGCAGAAGCCAGCCTCCAGCTGGTGATGGCGGGGTGCAGGAGCTGCAGGCAGCCTCCAGCAGCTGATGGCGGGGTGCAGGAGCTGCAGGCAGCCTCCAGCAGCTGATGGCGGGGTGGAGGAGCTGCAGCCAGCGTCCAGCAGCTGATGGTGGGGTGGAGGAGCTGCAGCCAGCGTCCAGCAGCTGATGGTTGGGTGGAGGAGCAGCAGCCAGCCTCCAGCAGCTGATGGCGGGGTGCAGGAGCAGCAGCCAGCCTCCAGCAGCTGATGGCGGGGTGGAGGAGCTGCAGCCAGCCTCCAGCAGCCAGCCTCCAGCTAGTGATGGCGGGGTGGAGAAGCAGGCAGCCTCCATCAGCTGATGGCGGGGTGGAGGAGCAGAAGCCAGCCTCCAGCTGGTGATGGCGGGGTGCAGGAGCTGCAGGCAGCCTCCAGCAGCTGATGGCGGGGTGGAGGAGCTGCAGCCAGCCTCCAGCAGCCAGCCTCCAGCTAGTGATGGCGGGGTGGAGAAGCAGGCAGCCTCCATCAGCTGATGGCGGGGTGGAGGAGCAGAAGCCAGCCTCCAGCAGCTGATGGCGGGGTGCAGGAGGTGCAGGCAGCCTCCAGCAGCTGATGGCGGGGTGCAGGAGCAGCAGGCAGCCTCCAGCAGCTGATGGCGGGGTGCAGGAGCTGCAACCAGCCTCCAGCTGGTGATGGCGGGGTGGAGGAGCTGCAGCCAGCCTCCAGCAGCCAGCCCCCAGCAGCTGATGGCGGGGTGGAGGAGCAGAAGCCAGCCTCCAGCAGCTGATGGTGGGGTGCAGGAGCTGCAGCCAGCCTCCAGCAGCCAGCCTCCAGCTGGTGATGGCGGGGTGGAGGAGCAGCAGCAGACAGCCTCCAGCAGCCAGCCAGCCTCCAGGAGCTGATGGCGGTGTGTGGGAGCAGCAGCCAGCCTCCAGCGTTCAGCCAGCATCCATCAGCTGATGGCGGTGTGAAGGAGCTGCAGCCAGCCTCCAGCAGGTCATGGTGGGGTGGAGGAGCAGCAGCCAGCCTCCAGCAGCTGATGGCGGGTTGCAGGAGCTGCAGCCAGCCTCCAGCAAATGATGGCGGGGTGCAGGAGCTGCAGGCAGCCTCCAGCAGCTGATGGCGGGGTGCAGGAGCAGCAGGCAGCCTCCAGCTGCTGATGACGGGGTGCAGGAGCTGCAACCAGCCTCCAGCTGGTGATGGTGGGGTGGAGGAGCTGCAGCCAGCCTCGAACAGCTGATGGCAGGGTGCAGGAGCAGCAGCCAGCCTCCAGCAGCTGATGGCGGGGCGCAGGAGCTGCAGGCAGCCTCCAGCAGCTGATGGCGGGGTGCAGGAGCAGCAGCCAGCCTCCAGCTGGTGATGGCGGGGTGAAGGAGCTGCAGCCAGCCACCAGCAGCTGATGGCGGGGTGAAGGAGCTGCAGCCAGCCACCAGCAGCTGATGGCGGGGTGGAGGAGCTGCAGCCAGCGTCCAGCAGCTGATGGTTGGGTGGTGGAGGAGCAGCAGCCAGCCTCCAGCAGCTGATGGCGGGGTGCAGGAGCAGCAGCCAGCGTCCAGCAGCTGATGGTTGGGTGGAGGAGCAGCAGCCAGCCTCCAGCAGCTGCTGGCGGGGTGCAGGAGCAGCAGCCAGCCTCCAGCAGCTGATGGCGGGGTGCAGGAGCTGCAGGCAGCCTCCAGCAGCTGATGGCGGTGTGCAGGAGCTGCAGCCAGCCTCCAGCAGCTGATGGCGGGGTGCAGGGGCTGCAGGCAGCCTCCAGCAGCTGATGGCGGGGTGCAGGAGCTGCAACCAGCCTCCAGCTGGTGATGGCGGGGTGGAGGAGCAGCAGCCAGCCTCCAGCAGCCAGCCTCCAGCTGCTGATGGCGGGGTGGAGGAACAGAAGCCTCCAGCAGCTGATGGCAGGGTGCAGGAGCAGCAGCCAGCCTCCAGCTGGTGATGGCGGGGTGGAGGAGCTGAAACCTGGGTCGGACCTGGTCTGCAGCAGGGCCCATTACCACTCAGAAGCTGATGGCAGTGTGTGTTTAGGTCCCTGCGGGGTGGATGAGCTGAAACCTGGGTCAGACTTGGTGTGCAGCAGGGCTCAGCACCCTCCAGAAGCCGATGACAGTGTGTCTTTAACTCCCTGCCTGGTGGGAGAGCTGAAAGCTGGGTCGGACCTGGTCTTTAGCAGAGCTCAGCAGCCTCCAGAAGCTGATGGCAGTGTGTGTTTCATCCCCTGCGGGGTGGGAGAGCTGAAACGTGGGTCGGACCTGGTCTGCAGCAGGGCCCATCACCATCCAGAAGCTGACGGCGGTGTGTGTTTAAGTCCCTGCGGGGTGGGAGAGCCATAACCTGGGTCGGACCTGGTCTGCAGCAGAGCTCAGCAGCCTCCAGAACCTGATGGCAGTGTGTCTTTAATCCACTGCGGGGTGCAGGAGCTGAAACCTGGGTCGGACCTGGTCTGCAGCAGGGCTCAGCAGCCAGCAGAAGGTGACGGCAGTGTGTGTTTAGTTCCCTGCGGGGTGCAGGAGCTGAAACCTGGGTCGGACCTGGTCTGCAGCAGAGCTCAGCAGCCAGCAGAAGGTGATGGCAGTGTGTGTTTAAGTCCCTGCCTGGTGGGAGAGCTGAAACCTGGGTCGGACCTGGTCTATAGAAGAGCTCAGCAGCCTCCAGAAGCTGATGGCAGTGTGTGTGTTTTGGTCCCTGCGGGGTGCAGGAGCAGGAACCCGGGTCGGACCTGGTCTATAGCGGAGCTCAGCAGCCTCCAGCAGCTGATGGCAGTGTGTGTTTAATTCCCTGCCTGGTGGGAGAGCTGTAACCCGGGTCGGACTTGGTCTGCAGCAGGGCCCATCACCATCCAGAAGCTGATGGCAGTGTGTCTTTAATTCCCTGCGGGGTGGAGGAGCAGAAACCTGGGTCGGACCTGGTCTATAGCAGAGCTCAGCAGCCTCCAGAAGCTGATGGCAGTGTGTGTTCAAGTCCCTGCGGGGTGGGAGAGCTGAAACCTGGGTCGGACCTGGTCTATAGAAGAGCTCAGCAGCCTCCAGCAGCTGATGGCAGTGTGTGTTTAAGTCCCTGCGGGGTGGGAGAGCTATATCCCGGGTCGGACCTGGTCTATAGCAGAGCTCAGCAGCCTCCAGCAGCTGATGGCAGTGTGTGTTTAAGTCCCTGCGGGGTGGGAGAGCTGAAACCTCGGTCGGACCTGGTCTATGGCAGAGCTCAGCAGCCTCCAGAAGCTGATGGCAGCGTGCCTCTAAGTCCCTGCCTGGTGGGAGAGCTGAAACCTGGGTCGGACATGGTCTGCAGCAGGGCTCGGCAGCCTCCAGCAGCTGATGGCAGTGTGTCTTTAAGTCCCTGCCTGGTGGGAGAGCTGAAACCTGGGTCGGACCTGGTCTATAGCAGAGCTCAGCAGCCTCCAGCAGCTGATGGCAGTGTGTGTTTAAGTCCCTGCCTGGTGTGAGAGCTGAAACCTGGGTCGGACCTGGTCTATAGAAGAGCTCAGCAGCCTCCAGCAGCTGATGGCAGTGTGTCTTTAAGTCACTGCCTGGTGGGAGAGCTGAAACCTGGGTCGGACCTGGTCTATAGTAGAGCTCAGCAGCCTCCAGCAGCTGATTGCAGTGTGTGTTTAAGTCCCTGCCTGGTGGGAGAGCTGATATCCGGGTCGGACCTGGTCCACAGCAGGGCCCATCACCCTCCAGAAGCTGGTGGCAGTGTGTGTTTAAGTCCCTGCGGGGTGCAGGAGCAGAAACCTGGGTGGGACCTGGTCTGCAGCAGAGCTCGGCAGCCTCCAGCAGCTGATGGCAGTGAGTGTTTAAGTCCCTGCGGGGTGGGAGAGCTATATCCCGGGTCAGACCTGGTCTAAAGCAGGGCCCATCACCCTCCAGAAGCTGGTGGCAGTGTGTGTTTAAGTCCCTGCGGGGTGGAGGAGCAGAAACCTGGGTCGGACCCGGTCTACAGCAGAGCTCAGCAGCCCCCAGAAGCTGATGGCAGTGTGTGTGTGTGTGTGTGTGTTTAAGTCTCTGCCTGGTTGGAGAGCCGATACCTGGGTCGGACCTGGTCTGCAGCAGGGCTCAGCAGCCTCCAGAAGCTGATGGCAGTGTGTCTTTCATTCCCTGCGGGGTGCAGGAGCAGAAACCTGGGTCGGACCTGGTCTATAGCGGAGCTCAGCAGCCTCCAGCAGCTGATGGCAGTGTGTGTGTTAAAGACCCTGCGGGGTGGGAGAGCTGAAACCTGGGTCGGACCTGGTCTGCAGCAGGGCTCAGCAGCCCCCAGAAGCTGATGGCTGTGTGTGTTTAAGTCCCTGCGGGGTGGGAGAGCTGAAACCTGGGTCGGACCTGGCCCGCAGCAGGGCCCATCACCCTCCAGAAGCTGATGGCGGTGTGGGTTTAAGTCCCTGCGGGGTTGAGGAGCTGAAACCTGGGTCGGACCTGGTCTGCAGCAGGGCCCATCACCATCCAGAAGCTGATGGCTGTGTGTGTTTAAGTCCCAGGGGGGTGGGAGAGCCATAACCTGGGTCGGACCTGGTCTGCAGCAGGGCTCAGCAGCCTCCAGTTGCAGATGGCAGTGTGTGTTTAGTTCCCTGCGGGGTGCAGGAGCTGAAACCTGGGTCGGACCTGGTCTATAGCAGAGCTCAGCAGCCTCCAGAAGCTGATGGCAGTGTGTCTTCAATTCCCTGCGGGGTGCAGGAGCTGATACCTGGGTCGGACCTGGTCTGCAGCAGGGCCCATCACCATCCAGACGCTGATGGCAGTGTGTGTTTAAGTCCTAGTGGGCTGCAGGAGCTGAAACCTGGGTCGGACCTGCTCTATAGTAGAGCTCAGCAGCCTCCAGAAGCTGATGGCAGTGTGTCTTTAAGTCCCTGCGGGGTGGGATAGCTGAAACCTGGGTCGGACCTGGTCTGCAGCAGGGCCCATCACCATCCAGACGCTGATGGCAGTGTGTGTTTAAGTCCTAGTGGGCTGCAGGAGCTGAAACCTGGGTCGGACCTGCTCTATAGTAGAGCTCAGCAGCCTCCAGAAGCTGATGGCAGTGTGTCTTTAAGTCCCTGCGGGGTGGGATAGCTGAAACCTGGGTCGGACCTGGTCTGCAGCAGGGCCCATCACCCTCCAGAAGCTGTTGGCAGTGTGTCTTCCATTCCTAGTGGGGCAGGGGAGCAAAGACCTGGGCAGAGGAGCGCCTGTCTGCATCCGATCCGGCCCCTCAGCAGCCCGCCGTGAGCCTTAGAGAACCCCCCCCCCCCCCCAGCGGGCTCCAGGAACCGGGCCCTGCGTCGGACCCAGCTCAGTAAGGCCCTCCCTCGGGCCCTGCAGCAGGTGGCCCCGTCTATGCAGTCGAAAACCCCGCGAAAATCGGTGTAGAAACGCCCGAGAGGCGTGGTGCGGTTCCCCCGGCCGGTACCGGGTCCGGACCGGTCCGGAAGTCCACCCAGAACACTGCCTGGGGCTTCTGGGCGGCTCCCCAGGCGCAGGCAGTCGAAAACCGCGTGAAAATCGGTTCAGAATTGACAAAACGGCGACCTCGTCGCTCCAAAAACTAAGTCCAAACTAAGCCTTTCGCTTATCGCTTAACGCTTAAGGCGGTCGGCCTTATGGCCAGTAAATGAAAAGTGCCTGCGCCCCTGGAGGTTTTGGAAGGTGCGAGCGATGACCATGCTCGGGTTAGTAGGTGAGGCCATCGGAAAACCAGCGTGAGTTGGCGGGTTTGGGTGGCAATCTATTCCAGGCAGAGTCGACTATCTCTGGGCATCAATTTTGGGATTTTTCCGGCTCTGGTTCTGGGAGAAACGCAGGGGCAAAGTGCACGAGCCGCGGCCGATTTTGGTGGCCTGTCCCTGGGCACAAAGTCTGAGGAGTGTGGGCCTGGTTCTCCGAAAAATACCAGTCTGCTGGAGCTCACTCCCATGGCTCCAGGGGGCACGGCACACCCCCCGGTAGCCGACCAAAGTGCTCTACTCGGGCCAGACTCGGACCCACGACCCGGGGTGAGAACCACAACTACTGGTCATCCTTTTGACCTCCAGGGGGCGCGGCAGAGCCTCCCCAGTCCGACGCAAGTGCCCCACTTGGGCCATACTCAGACCCACGGCCCGGGGCGAGAACCACAACTACTGGTCATCCTTTAGACCTCCAGGGGGCCCGGCACAGCCTCCCTAGACCGACACAAGTGCTCCACTTGGGCTGTACTCTGACCCAAGTCCCGGTGCGAGAACCACAACTACTGGTCATCCTTTAGACCTCCAGGGGGCCCGGCACAGCCTCCCTAGGCCGACACAAGTGCTCCACTTGGGCTATACTCTGACCCAAGTCCCGGGGCGAGAACCACAACTACTGGTCATCCTTTTGACCTCATGGTCATCCTTTAGATCTCCAGGGGGCCCGGCACAGCCTCCCTAGGCCGACACAAGTGCTCCACTTGGGCTATACTCTGACCCAAGTCCCGGGGCGAGAACCACAACTACTGGTCATCCTTTAGACCTCCAGGGGGCACGGCACACCCCCCGGTAGCCGACCAAAGTGCTCTACTCGGGCCAGACTCGGACCCACGACCCGGGGTGAGAACCACAACTACTGGTCATCCTTTAGACCTCCAGGGGGCCCGGCACAGCCTCCCTAGTCCGACACAAGTGCTCCACTTGGGCTATACTCTGACCCAAGTCCCGGGGCGAGAACCACAACTACTGGTCATCCTTTAGACCTCCAGGGGGACCGGCACAGCCTCCCTAGACCGACACAAGTGCACCACTTGGGCCATACTCTGACCCAAGTCCCGGGGCGAGAACCACAACTACTGGTCATCCTTTTGACCTCATGGTCATCCTTTAGACCTCAAGGGGGCACGGCAGAGCCTCCCTAGTCCGACACAAGTGTCCCACTTGGGCTATACTATGACCCAAGTCCCGGGGCGAGAACCACAACTACTGGTCATCCTTTAGACCTCAAGGGGGCACGGCAGAGCCTCCCTAGTCCGACACAAGTGTCCCACTTGGGCCATACTCAGACCCACGGCCCGGGGCGAGAACCACAACTACTGGTCATCCTTTAGACCTCCAGGGGGCCCGGCACAGCCTCCCTAGTCCGACGCAAGTGCTCCACTTGGGCTGTACTCTGACCCAAGTCCCGGGGCGAGAACCACAACTAATGGTCATCCTTTAGACCTCCAGGGGGCACGGCACAGCCTCCCTAGTCCGACACAAGTGCTCCACTTGGGCTATACTCTGACCCAAGTCCCGGGGCGAGAACCACAACTACTGGTCATCCTTTAGACCTCCAGGGGGCACGGCAGAGCCTCCCTAGTCCGACACAAGTGTCCCACTTGGGCTATTCTCTGACCCAAGTCCCGGGGCGAGAACCACAACTACTGGTCATCCTTTAGACCTCCAGGGGGCACGACACAGCCTCCCTAGTCCGACCCAAGTGCTCCACTTGGGCTATACTATGACCCAAGTCCCGGGGCGAGAACCACAACTACTGGTCATCCTTTAGACCTCCAGGGGGCACGGCACAGCCTCCCTAGTCCGACACAAGTGCTCCACTTGGGCTATACTCTGACCCAAGTCCCGGGGCGAGAACCACAACTACTGGTCATCCTTTAGACCTCCAGGGGGCACGGCACAGCCTCCCTAGTCCGACACAAGTGCTCCACTTGGGCTATACTCTGACCCAAGTCCCGGGGCGAGAACCACAACTACTGGTCATCCTTTTGACCTCATGGTCATCCTTTAGACCTCCAGGGGGCCCGGCACAGCCTCCCTAGGCCGACACAAGTGCTCCACTTGGGCTATACTCTGACCCAAGTCCCGGGGCGAGAACCACAACTACTGGTCATCCTTTAGACCTCCAGGGGGCACGGCACAGCCTCCCTAGTCCGACACAAGTGCTCCACTTGGGCTATACTCTGACCCAAGTCCCGGGGCGAGAACCACAACTACTGGTCATCCTTTTGACCTCATGGTCATCCTTTAGACCTCCAGGGGGCCCGGCACAGCCTCCCTAGACCGACACAAGTGCTCCACTTGGGCTGTACTCTGACCCAAGTCCCGGTGCGAGAACCACAACTACTGGTCATCCTTTAGACCTCCAGGGGGCCCGGCACAGCCTCCCTAGGCCGACACAAGTGCTCCACTTGGGCTATACTCTGACCCAAGTCCCGGGGCGAGAACCACAACTACTGGTCATCCTTTTGACCTCATGGTCATCCTTTAGATCTCCAGGGGGCCCGGCACAGCCTCCCTAGGCCGACACAAGTGCTCCACTTGGGCTATACTCTGACCCAAGTCCCGGGGCGAGAACCACAACTACTGGTCATCCTTTAGACCTCCAGGGGGCACGGCACACCCCCCGGTAGCCGACCAAAGTGCTCTACTCGGGCCAGACTCGGACCCACGACCCGGGGTGAGAACCACAACTACTGGTCATCCTTTAGACCTCCAGGGGGCCCGGCACAGCCTCCCTAGTCCGACACAAGTGCTCCACTTGGGCTATACTCTGACCCAAGTCCCGGGGCGAGAACCACAACTACTGGTCATCCTTTAGACCTCCAGGGGGACCGGCACAGCCTCCCTAGACCGACACAAGTGCACCACTTGGGCCATACTCTGACCCAAGTCCCGGGGCGAGAACCACAACTACTGGTCATCCTTTTGACCTCATGGTCATCCTTTAGACCTCAAGGGGGCACGGCAGAGCCTCCCTAGTCCGACACAAGTGTCCCACTTGGGCTATACTATGACCCAAGTCCCGGGGCGAGAACCACAACTACTGGTCATCCTTTAGACCTCAAGGGGGCACGGCAGAGCCTCCCTAGTCCGACACAAGTGTCCCACTTGGGCCATACTCAGACCCACGGCCCGGGGCGAGAACCACAACTACTGGTCATCCTTTAGACCTCCAGGGGGCCCGGCACAGCCTCCCTAGTCCGACGCAAGTGCTCCACTTGGGCTGTACTCTGACCCAAGTCCCGGGGCGAGAACCACAACTAATGGTCATCCTTTAGACCTCCAGGGGGCACGGCACAGCCTCCCTAGTCCGACACAAGTGCTCCACTTGGGCTATACTCTGACCCAAGTCCCGGGGCGAGAACCACAACTACTGGTCATCCTTTAGACCTCCAGGGGGCACGGCAGAGCCTCCCTAGTCCGACACAAGTGTCCCACTTGGGCTATTCTCTGACCCAAGTCCCGGGGCGAGAACCACAACTACTGGTCATCCTTTAGACCTCCAGGGGGCACGACACAGCCTCCCTAGTCCGACCCAAGTGCTCCACTTGGGCTATACTATGACCCAAGTCCCGGGGCGAGAACCACAACTACTGGTCATCCTTTAGACCTCCAGGGGGCACGGCACAGCCTCCCTAGTCCGACACAAGTGCTCCACTTGGGCTATACTCTGACCCAAGTCCCGGGGCGAGAACCACAACTACTGGTCATCCTTTAGACCTCCAGGGGGCACGGCACAGCCTCCCTAGTCCGACACAAGTGCTCCACTTGGGCTATACTCTGACCCAAGTCCCGGGGCGAGAACCACAACTACTGGTCATCCTTTTGACCTCATGGTCATCCTTTAGACCTCCAGGGGGCCCGGCACAGCCTCCCTAGGCCGACACAAGTGCTCCACTTGGGCTATACTCTGACCCAAGTCCCGGGGCGAGAACCACAACTACTGGTCATCCTTT
>NW_027223299.1:0-20886 GCF_043380555.1 Nothobranchius furzeri | reverse complement strand
GCCTGAAACATTAAAGCATTTAATGCATTTATGAGGGTTTCATATTCTCACAATAGTGAAGAAAAATGTTGAATTGTGTTAAAATTCAGATTAAAAAATATGTATACTCGTAATTTTGAGAAATTTCTTTTAGCTGTATGTCATGTTAATCTTAACATGACATACAGTAAAATCATAAAGAAATTGAGTGCAACAAAATAAAGACAGCATCAACTAAAGATGTATCTTCTTTTTTGTAGGTCATTTGCAAATTAAAGGGAAGACCCCATGGAATGAGCAGGAGAAGCTGGCAGTTAAGCAACACTTGGCTGTTTTTGCGGAAGGTGCCAGGAAAAAAGACTGTATCCTATGCATTGAAAAATCCTCTCCTGTTCTCCAAAAGAGAACCTGGAAAGAACATGGATTATGTGTAAAATGAAATTATAAAGATTACAAACTCACTAAAACATTAAGGCATTTCTAAGTGTCTCGAAACTTACACAAATGTTAATGTTTAAAAAGCTGTAAGGCTTCTGTTTATATAATAAAAATGTGTTAAAATGCAATGAAATCAAATTATTTAAAAATATATTAACTTGTAAGTTTGACTTTATCAAAGAACCACACAACTGAAGTTACCTTATTGTGTTTTAGTAAATTGACCACTTTCTCTAAAAAAATAAAAGTGGGCTTCTTCTTGCTTATAACATTAATTTAATCCTCACAGTATATATATTTAAAAAAACATATCAGACATGGTTGTTTTGCTCCAAAATATGAGATCAACAGTTATTATTTCATAACTTTAGGGGGGGGGGGTCAGCTGAGCAATTGGTCCTCAGTAGGCTGGTTAAAAACTTTTTTTGAAAAATGGCAATATTGCAATATCTAAAGGAGTGTTTAGGTTGGTTTTTACACCCAGTGTCCAGAAATCATTTTTGTGTGTCTCTAAGTACATCACAAATGGTGGGCCTCAGTTTGTGAGTAGTTTTACTTGGTCCTCAGTATGTAGTAAGTACAAGAATGTGTGCGCGCGCGCGTGTGTGTGTGTGTGTGTGTGTGTGTGTGTGTGTTGTTTTAATGTGTAAAAGATAATTTCACAGAGAATCCATTGAAACATAACATGATTAATGATGGAGGTGGAAGCTGTAGCTGCTTTTACCTTCTGTCGTTCTAGACAGAGAACGTTTTTTCTTTTCCAGTCTGGTGCACAAATTTTCAAGCTCCTTTGTATTTTTATGTTTATTTTTCTCAGGTGACACCCCAGTTCCTCAAATAGTCCCTCTCACTTAAACAAATACATCAAAAATTGCAAAAATTGTCTCCTACTTTCTAAAAAGCCTTAGATAAATGCATCAAATGGACTCAAACAACTCACACGTCTTCTTTTTTTGGTGCAACTCCTTCTCTTTTGTTCTTATTTTTAGTGTTTCAACCAGCAACATGGCAGTGAAATGAGACAGGAACAATCTGAGCAGTTACTAATCTAGCACTGAGGGATTAAAATCAATGCTGTTTTAGAGGAGAATTTACATTTATAAACAAGCACGTGGCTGCAAAAGATTTAATGTCATAAAAGAGAAGTTTTTGGGGTAAATTTGAATATTTTTATGTGAGATAAAAAAAAAGTCTGAAAATCAAACAAGGACTAACTTTTTCTTTCCTTTTTCTTCAAGATCGAGACCAAGTTCACTTGTCTTTTCGATACATTTACAGTGGTCTTTAGTTTAAATAAATGCCTTGTGAGATGATCTCTGTGGAGAAAAAAATCTCTGGCACTCCTTTTTCAGGAACCATGAGTGAGCCGGGGCCGAGGGGAGCAGAAGACGGCAGGGTTTGTTGTCTTATTTCCTGATATTTGGGCATCTCGCCTCTGATTGGACGACTGACCGTGCTCTGCCGCATGGATGTTTGATTTCCACAAACCTGAAGCAGTTTTGCCATGCGGTGGAGTTGCTAATGCTAATGGTTAGCTTCTACTAGCTGAGACATGCTCTGCTCTCTCCTGGATGTTAAATCATCAACAGCCTTTTTGGCCATGAGCCAAGATGGTTTGATCTTTTTTTTTTTTTGCTGGTAAAATACAGAACTTTAAAGGATAAACAGTAAAAACACTCAAGGTTTAATCAAGAGCATAAAAATGTGAATCTAATTGTTTAAAGTGCAACAAACAGCCATCTAGCACAGGCTCTGTTAACACGCACCTCCTGACCCGATGCCCTTTTTGTACGGCTGGACGTTCAGCAGCAGATTTTTCCCCCCGACATCACACACTTGTGCCTGCAGCTGCTGCTGTAAACTTGAAGAACACACCAAAAGAAGGAGAGGCCCCGTGGGGATTCCTCCGGCTCGAGACCTCTCTGGCCATGTGTGATCGGTGAAATGAATGGAATCAGTGGCATGCACCCTAAACCCTGAAAGCCTGACGTCTGCAGAGGAGAGTTCAGCACAACATTCCTGCAGAAATTCCTCCATAATAAAAAAGCTTTTCTGCCACAACAAACACTACACTCTGCATAAAAGGCATTCTCACGAGGGTTTTGAGACCTGATGATTTAAAACAAAACAAAAAAAAAAAACAGGCAGATGTTTCTTAACTTTTTCCGGCTAACTTCATCAGCAGCTGTTTATCAGATATTTTTTTAGTTTTCCAGGCGCGTTACCAGCTTCCAGTTTGCTGTAAATACTTTTGCAGGTCTCCTGTTCCAAGTTATAGCAGTGAAACCAGCCTTACTGTAAATCTTCATAACAGTGACGGCTAGTAAATAAGTGTGTGTGTGTGTGTGTGTGTGTGTGTGTGTGTGTGTGTGTGTGTGTGTGTGTGTGTGTGTGTGTGTGTGTGTGTGTGTGTGTGTGTGCGTGCACCATCCCCATGCTCCCACTCTCAGTAATGAGCTGTATAACAGCCTGTTCTACATTACAGACCACTGCTCCGTGGTGCAGCCAACCCTGACGTTGTCTCCAAACCAACACCGACCACCGAGTTAAACGCCAAACTAACTACTTCATTAGGAGTTCATTAGTTTAACTCAAGCCTGCGAGGGTGGACCCAATGCCATGAAATTGTAAGTTTATTATTTCTGCTATTCTGTGGTAGTGTAGAAACTTAATTTGACATTTTTTTTATCATTGACTTGTGTTCTTATCTAAATATTTTTACATCAATGTCTTTTGATAAAATGCAAACTTTATAAATGTAAATGTTTCCAATTAGCAGACAGCTGCGGACCAATTAAAATATAGATACAGCAGTATTAGTGGTATTTATTAATTCATTTGCATTTCAAATGGTAAGAATATGGTACACGTTGCTCAAAGGTAACCTCGTGAATTTGAACCAAAATAAAAATCTATTTTAAGCTCATAATCTGATTTAATACAACCCAGTTCAATCCATTTCAAATTTCACGTCTGAGGCCATGTTCATCATGGTGGTGGTCGGAGGGACCGGCGGTGCTTGTGTTCGGCAGCCTTGCATCTGTCAGTGCAGCTGTGGCTACACTGCAGCTCATCACCACCAGGGTGTGTGTGTGCATGAATGACTGATTGTGTTGTAAAGCACTTTGGGGGGTTCTAGCTAGGACTCTAGAACATGCTATTTCAATTACAGGCCATTTACCTTTTTTTTTTAACCGTGTCCTGTCTGGCTGTGAAGCAAACAGCATTGATGTCTGAATGCTGGTGACAAGCCTTACAGATTTACTCTCAGGTGGAGCATCAAAGCGTCTGCTTTTAATGCCACGCCTGATACTTAAAACTTTATTGTTGTTGTTTTTGAATGCTTTGTAATTCCGACCAGACACGGAGACAGAGGTGAAAGAGAAAGGAAAAGACAAATGGTGGGGGGTGGGGGTGGGGGTGGGGGGTTCCACAAAAATAAACAATAATGAACAAGAGTCTGCTTCTAGACCTGCAGAAAGAGAAAGAATAGAAGAAAAAAATGGGACACACAACAATACAACAGGAGCAAGCTATGACTGTGTTATCCTGATGGTGAAATATAAAATCAACATTGTTTAACTGAACAATCGCACGATAATAAATCACAGTGCATTTAGTGCCCACCACAGCCTTAAGACATGTGTTGAACGTGCCCAAGCCCATACTTATGAGAGCACCATGTGAGCACCTGTGTGTACACGCGCTTGTACATGTAAGGTTTATCTATAGGAGCGTCCAACAGAGAGTGTGAGGGGCCACAGATCTGCCCCCTAAAGATGCATATAGGGGGGAGCTCCAAGTCCCAGAGATCCAGGAGCTGCCCCAGAATACAGGAACCCCAAGGAGACCGCGACCAGAAAGGCCCCCGCCCCCCTCGAGAGGCAGAGAGGATCGCCCCGGGGGGGCACAACCAGCAGCCGGCAGAATCCCTGGAGATATCAGCGGCGAGCCTTCAGGCCCGCCCGCAGCCTCCCACCCCCTAGCTGGCAGAGCCTGGGACCCAGCAACCCGGGACCCAGGGGCGACCACCCCCGCCGGGGACCCAGCAGAGCCCAGGGACCCAGACCCCACCAGGCAGCCACCGGGATCGACCAGGAAGGCGCCAAAGATCTTAAACCCCCTGACCCGAGAGCCACGAACACTCAGGCAGACCAAGGCACCACACCCCACACCAGGTGTGGCAGGGGGGGGGGGGGGGAGATGAAGATCTATATCATCAAAAGAAGTCCCAGGAGAAGGGAGGAGTCAAAGGCCCCACCTGACATATACAGTCATACACAGACACAGTCACACACTCCCTCCCTCATGCTCACACATGCACATACAACCAAAGACTTACAAGGCCATTTACCATTTAAAAAGAGGTGAAACTCAATTAGAGGAATTCAAATATCTGCATCATGATGATGAGTGATGCTAGAGAAGGCTGACAGACCAAAGCTACATCTCCTCTCCATCTAAACGAGTCAGCTTAGGCGGTTTGGGAATTTTACAAGGGTGTCCCTGAAATCCCTCTGATGGAAACCCTGGGAAAGACCCAGACATCGCGGATGGGATTTTATATCTCCTCAGGTTTGGAAATGCCCAGGAAGCGGCTGGAAAGTGTCCCTGGAGAGAGGGATGGATTTATGCCCCGACCACCCAACCTCAGACAAGTCCAACAACTGGGATGGATGAATGCACATGGATCCGTACAGTCCAGGCACAATAAGTGATAAAAGCGACTTTAACCTAAAAACATCCCCAGGTAAATAAAATATAATAAAAGTGGCCGCCTGCATTTAAAAAACACACACCGGAAAAACACGACTCTTATATGGGAAGAACGTTGGGACATGATAATAATAACGTTTTCATTCTCTTTTATATTTTAATGAAATTTGATGTGCTTTCTGTTACAAAAATGAAAAAGAACACAAACACCATTACTAATATGAGCTGTGTGTGTGTGTGTGTGTGTGGGGGGGGGTGTCAGTATCCAACCAGCTCTTTGCAACAGTGATAGCTGTTTTTTGGTGTTCAACCTGCATCAAGAACAAAGATTTGGTGTCTGTGATCAGAAAGTACCAACTAGGAAAACACCTCTTTTTTGCGTATTTAGTCCAAAAGTTACTGAAACGGAGCAAAGTTGTTGGTGTGGAGGAGAGGGACGGGGTGGTGGTGGTGGGGGGGGGGGATGGGAGCTGTCCTTGTCCTTGCCAGTTTCACTCCAGGGGTTACTGGGGTCCTCTATCATCTTTAACCTTCTATCACGCTCACACCCGCTTCCTGTATTTAGTGGATGGGCGATCGCTGATTGCTCCAGTCTAACATCAAAAAGATCTCTGTATAGAAATACTACAAATTTAAAAATTTACCAATGCTGCGTTTTGTAGCTGGTGTTTGCTTTAGAACCACCATGGTACAAAAACATCACCTTGCTAGGTTTTCACCTTAGGAACATGAAACAGAAGCTCACAGAACGTCCTGGTGACGCCAGGGAGACCGCTCGGCTGCACCCTGCAGAGCACGCGATGTCTGAAGGTGCACAAAGCCACTCCGGCAGGTGGTTATCTCTCTAGTGGTGACCCTGGCCATGACCTATATGTTCAGCTGGGTTTGGTCATGGAGCCTGATAGTGAACCATCAGTCAGGAGAAAGGAGGAAGTGGAGCGATCAGGCCTCCCTTATCAGCAAAAACAGAGAAGAAAGAAGAAGAAGAAGAAGAAAACATCTTTTCTATAGCGCCTCTCAAGATGAAAATCACGAGGCGCTTCACAAAAACAAAAAATGTAAAAATATAAAAAATTCTTCAGAAAATGGTTAAAAATATATTTAAAATGAGCAAAAAATAGACAATTGTGATTTAAAAATGTAAAGAAAGAGAGAGAGTGAACAGGAAAGAGGGAAATCAGTGGATCCTGAGGAAGGTGGAATAGGTGGGGAGAGCAGAATAAAGAGAGGGAGGTGAAGAAGGTCACACAAAAGCCAGCTTGAACAGGTGAGTCTTCAGCTGCTTTTTAAAGGAGACCATTGAGTCCACTGATCTCAGGCTCAGGGGGAGAGAGTTCCAGAGTCTGGGGGCCACAGCAGCAGATGATCTGTCACCTTTGACCTTTAGCCTGGTGCTGCACAACCAGTAGGCTTTGATCACTGGACCTCAGGGACCTGCTGGGGGTGTAGGGACTAAGAAGATCACCAATGTAAGATGGTGCTTGTCCATGTAAGGCCCTATAGACCAGAACCAGGATCTTGAAATGAACCCTGAAGTTGACTGGCAGCCAGTGAAGCTGGAGGAGAAGCGGGGTGATGTGGGTGTGTTTGGAGGACTTGGTCAGAAGCCGAGCACAGGCAATCTGAACCACCTTGTAGACGGTTCAGGGAGGTTCTGCTCAGACACGTGAAAAGAGAGTTACAGTAGTCTAAGCGTGAGGAGATGAAGGAGTGGATAACCCTAGGAAGGGTGAGGGCACCCCTAGGAATAATGCTGGGTGGGTTTCGGGAACAAGGTTACCCCAGTTTGAATTTCTGAGGGTTTGACTGAACTTCGATTTGATTTCATTATTTTAACAGAAATTGCATTTAACACGGGCTCTCAGCTGCATGGTGACAACATGCGTCTGTCTGCAGTGTTTATGAGGACAGCTGTGTGGCACACGCGACCCTCCCTCTGACCACGACAGATGTGCTCGGAGTCGTGCAGCTGTGGCCTCACCTGCTAGGTGAGTGTTAATGAGACCGGAGGTGTCGCCAGCTAAAGAGAACGAGGGGGGGGGGGGGGGGCAACCACATCACACTTGGGGGCTTCGGCTGATGTGCTGCCTGACACAGTGACCTGGTTTAATACATGCACTCAATATGTTTCCTATAGGAATAGGTAATCCCTGCAGCCTGGGAGATTAGGAGATTAACTATTAGGTGAAGGGTTTAGCTTTTCAAACACACTGATTCTTTCTTTCTTTCTTTCTTTCTTTCTTTCTTCCTTTCTTTCTTTCTTTCTTTCTGTCTGTCGTCGCTCTTTCTGTCTGTCGTTCGTTCTTTCTTTCTTTCTTTCTTTCTTTCTTTCGTTCGTTCTTTCTTTCTTTCTTTCTTTCTTTCTTTCTTTTCTTTCTTTCGTTCGTTCGTTTCTTCTTTCTTTCTTTCTTTCTTTCTGTCTTTCTTTCTTTCTTTCTTTCTTTCTCTGTCTTTCCTGTCTTTCTTTCCTTCTTTCTTTCTTTCTTCTTCTTTCTGTCTGTCTTTCTTTCTGTCTGTCGTTCGTTCTTTCTTTCTTTCTTTCTTTCTTTCTTTCTTTCTTTCTGTCTTCCTTCCTTCCTTCCTTCCTTCCTTCCTTCCCTTCCACTCGCCCTAAAGCTTCACATCTCTGGCACATGGGAGGCAGAAGTTGCAAAACTAAAAAACGAGCCTAAAAAATAAAATAAAGCAAGAAAAAAAGAGATAAAACACAATAAATGGATGGGATGTAGACATGCTGGATGTTATAAAAAAGAAAAGACGAGTCACCGAGGGATGAAAGGAGGTAAGAAACAGCAAGTGCTTGATGTGGCTCAGATGGATTAGTACTGATTGTGCTGCACCCTGTGAACTCACACTCCTGTAATAATGTGCTGTTTAAAAATCAGCTTCCTTTAATGAGATCTAGTCACGTCAAACAGATCCTGGTTTCTGCAGATGTGGAGTTTGACGATCTTATTAGTACTTGAGCTGTTTTTGTGTTTAGAATCAGACGCTTTCCTTGTTCCCAAAGAGTTTAGAAATATGCACAAACCATTTTTTAATGTTTTATTTAAAGGTGTGTTTCGCTGAAAAACCATTTTATGAATTTTATTTCTGAATATAACGGGTCACTCTGAGTTTTTCATGCGGGCTGAACATGAAAATAGTCTCCTGCACGTCAAAAAAGTATTTTTTGTGAAGCTAGTAGCTAAAAGTAAAATAAAAAACTTTTTGCAGCCAGAAAAGTTTCTGTTGCTGTTTATTGGACGTCTTTTCAAAATGCTAACAACCTTTATTGAGAAACATCGTTGCTCCCAGGCAACAAATCTGGCAGCCTCGTAATTTCTAAATAACACAAGAATGAACGGAGACTACCACTCCCTTTGTCCTTAAACACAGGCATGTCCAACCTGTAGAAAAACTTCAAAGACAAGCAGTCGTCTGATCCCTGCTTTGTCTCCACGTGGAGCTGCTGATGTGAAACACATCAGATAGTTCTTGGACGATTTCCTGTATTTATCTTTTCACTTAAATATAACAGAACATTTACTTCAGCAACAAACACCCATAATAATTAACGCAAACCTTGTTTTGCACAGATGTAATTGTACTTTTCCGCTATTTATCTCAGATCCTTTCCTGGAGGCTTTATGGTTGTTTTGTTGTGATAAAAAAAAAGCAATGCTGAGAACATCTGGACTCTGCTAATCATGCTGCTGTGGGCCACCGCTCCCAAAATCCTGTTGGACATCCCTAAAATCCTAGAAATATGCTTTAATGAGCAGTAATGCTGCTACAATGGCAGTTTAACCTTCTGCATTTTAATCCTGACTAGTGTGTTTATCAGCCTGTGTGTGTGTGTGTGTGTGTGTGCGCGCGTGCGTGTGTGTGTGTGTGTGTGTGTGTGTGTGTGTGCGCTGCACTGCCTGAACCCATATGCTGACTCCTTTGAACACATTAATCAAGGACTGGAGGAGAGAAGGGCAAAAACACACAACATGCTGGATTAAACGGGATTAACCCAGAGCTGTTGTTAAAAGGTATTAATTTCATCTGTCTTCAAAAGGCTGGAAAATCACAAACAGTACGTTCCAAAGCTACTCGACTGTTTCTGACTTGTTGTCAGCACAGCTATTGTGCAACCAGATTCACATTAGCTGCCTGAACATAAGAATTCTGGTCTTCTGTGTGCAGATTTAAGAGAAAGTTATTCCTACAAAAGACATAAAGCATGCACAAGTTGTAAGGAGGGCTGGAAAAAGCTGCAACACACGGAGATAAGCCACACGCACAGCTTGGAACAAAATTCCCCAGGAAGAAATCCCCCTGCAGTAAAAAGTGCGTGGCTATATTTCTACTCAGATCAGGTTTAGTCAGGAAATGCTGGACGGATCTCACATGGTGTCTATTTTTAGAAAGATTTCCCCCATCTCAACTTTTCCCAAAAACACACTTAAACCTCAGCCGGAGTGGGATTTCCTATCAAACGAAAGGTCAGGTGGGAAATGTTTCCTACTCTTGTTTTCCTGCTCAGTCATTGTGACAACAAGCAGCACGTCAGCACTGATCACAATGCCTCTCAGTCTTACCTTGCACCTAACGTCAGTAATCTTGGCTGTGCTCTTGGAGACCGAGCTCAGTAATAACGGGAGTAATGGCATTATTGTGTGCAGCTCTCTATTTTTAGAGCAGCTGCTCTTTTTTTTTTTTAGCTCAGCTGACATAAATAGATCCTGCAAATCACAAGTTTCTCGTTGTGGTTTTTTTTTTCAGCACAGGGTTTGTGATGTCATGAAAGTAGAGTGTAGGTAAACATCAATTTGCAGCTTATAGTGGATTCTTTGTTATTAGGGAACACACTGACTGGGCTATTTTTAACTTGGACAATTGAAGCCTTTTGTTTTTCTCACAATGATATTGCACTTGTTGTGATCCAGATGCAGATTTATTTTGCATCCTGAAAACTTCAGTTCCATAAAAATGAAAAAAAGATTTTGCTTGAGCAGTGGAAAATGTATTTCCCATTTCCCATTGTGCTTCCTGTTTTTGTCTAGTGAGCACGACATACCCCTTTTATTATTTTGCCGAACATCTCCACATGTTGACCGACCATTTTGACTTCTGAAACAACCAACGTTAGGGAAGCTTTTATAAAAGTACTTTCTTTTTTATGAGATAGACAAAAATTACTTCCAGGGCCACTCTGTTTTAAATACTGGTGTCCGAGAAAGAGTTATATATTTTATTTTACAAATAAAATCCGTTCTTTGAGTTTCTGTATAACATATGGCGCTTTGTTGGGGCTCACAATGGCCCAGGAGTCCTGATAAATGGCCAAAAGCAAACCCCATAATTAAGCCCTGGAATTGAAAGTCTATTTGACCCTGCCCATTCAGTCAGGACGTGAATATTAAATGAGCTGCATGCTGATTGGTTGTTTCACCCTGTTGGCTCTGTGATGCTGCCTAAGGCTAGAAACTCACAGAGAACTGTTCTGTGTGCAGCAGTATACACTAGCTCAGGCTACCTTTAGCAGTAGCTCCAACAAGTGTTAGCAGTAGCTCAGGCTAGTGTTAGCTGTAAGCTTGGGCAAGCCTTATCAGTAACTTGGGCTAGCATTAGCAGTAACTCCAGGTAGCGCAGTGGTTCTCAATTAGTGGGGCGTGGGAACGGGGAAGCATGGGGTGCGAAAGACCCCCCCCCCCCCCCGGAGAGACAAAGCAGAGAACACCCCCACCCCCAACCCCCAGCTGTTGGGGGAATCCGCACACGCAACCCTCCCCACACGCCCCACGCTCAGAGAATGCCCGACAGAGAATACAAAGCAAAAGCAAATGTCAGCATTAACTCACTCTCCCATCAATGCTTGAACATTTTCCCATGGGGGTAGGTCAAAGAACAAATGCATCCCGGGAGAGGGGGGGGGGGGGGGGGCTTTAGAGAGCAACACATTCTCACCCCAAAGCGTCAAAAAATGACGAAGGGTGACCAAGTGTTTGTTTCCGACGTGTTGGGCGACGCGCTGTGCCAGACCATCGCTTTCAGACGCCCGCGGTAGAACGGACATTTCACCAACATTTAACCTCTAACCTCTTGTGATTTAACCATCCCCTCACCCCCATCCTAACCTTAACCCAGTTTCTTGTTCTAAATTTCCCGTCAACCGTGTTTGACAGGCTTGATACAACAAGAAACAAAGTTTTGCATTTGCAAGTGGGTTAAGGTTAGGATGGGGGTGGGGGGAAAGTTCAGTTGCAAGAGAGTAAAGGTCACAGTTTGCTAAAATCTCCATTTTACCACGGGCATCGGAAAGAGACGCTCTGGCACAGCGCGTTGCCTCCCGAAAAGCTGGACCGCCCAAAGCGTCAGAAACAAACGCTTGGTCACCCATCATCATTTTTCGACTCTTTGGGTGTGAGGATGTGTTGAAAGAGCTAACGTTAGCAGTAGCTCAGGCTAGTGTTAGCTGTAGCTCGGGGCAGCATTAGAAGTAGCTCAGGGTCGTTAGCAGTAGCTTAGGCTAGTGTTAGCAGTAGCTCAAGCTAGCATTACCATGACCAATGCTTATATATTTTCAATGTTGAAGTGGGCTGGGGCATGCTAATTTAAGGTGGTGTGACAATGCTTATGACGTGTTAAACCAGATTTTGTCAGAGCAAACTATTTCTTAGGGGGCGTTACAACATTACTAATTTACATAAAGAGGTCAGAGTCGGCACAGACTTGTTGGTATGCTACATTAGACACTTTAAGCTGCCTATAGTCAACAACAACCAAACAAAGGTAGTTTTAAATTCATGCAAACATGCAGAACGTGTAAACTACCCACAAAAAGACCTGCATGGATTCAAAGCTTGGACAAATCCCCATGTCAAGGTAGCCATCAGAGGAGAGTCTTTGGTTCAAGGGAGCGAGTCCTTGCTTTCTCCCACCTGCACTTTCACTGTCAGCCCAGGAATGGTAACCAACCAGTTCAAAGCTAAGCCCATAAATTTGACTGCACATGAAAGACGGTAAAAAAAGAGCCCAAGGCCTTCTGCAAGATATACTCACACGTAAATCAGTAAGGAGAGGAGTCATATCAGCCCGTGTCTCATTTTGTGTCACGACTACTAGTAAAAATAGGAAAGCTGTGTCTGACTCTCACACTCTCTCCCTCTTCTCCACACAAATGCCTCACAAACTGTTTTTCCGTAATTGCTGCTCCTCTCCCAGTTCTCTGTGGTTATCCAGCAAGCTGAAGCTCAGATCTATAAAGGGAAACAGCTGAGCAATCCAAATGTGCTAATACTACTGTTCTGAGAGCAAGGTGTTTTCTGAAGCGCTGAAGCAGCAACGCAATTTTCCCTTTTTAGTTCCAGATCTTTCAGGATAACACATGTTTGGGTAATTTTCTTTGTTTTTGGAGGTTAAAAGGGATAATCTAGAGATACTGCTTTAGCAGGTGTAGAATGCAAAAAGACAGCAATAAAGACAGGTTTCGTCTATTGCGTAATAAAGTTTTGGTGCAAAAATAAGTCGTTACATTTATGGTGAATTAATCAACCAGTACTGTTTGCAGACGGTGTCTAGGGATGCCATTTTGCAAAACAATTGCATCACCCTCATAAAAAGCTTCAAGTTGTTCTGTGTTTTTGAAAAAAGGCTCCAAGACATACAACGTTGCTGAAAATTGAAGCATAAATTTGCACTTGCAAAAGAAAAGCTCAAAAGAAAATATTCTAAAATGCATCTCTAGTTTTGCTCCAAATTTCCAATTTCTTGGTGATTTTATTGTTTCTTGCGCAAAAACTACAAAAGTGAAACAATAAACCCAAGCAACGGTTTACCCATTTTAAACAAACACCGACGACAGCTGATCTTGTACTGCTGCAACACAAATACAGTTTATTAAAGAGGGAAACAACTGCACATCAAGGCTCATATCCTGTTACCTCGAAAGCTCCGTGCAGCTGCTGCAGCTCGTCTTTGAACTACCTCAAAAGACAGTTCAGCATCTAAAAGCACATCTTCTCTCTAATTACACCGGCTGTGTATTATAGGGCAGCAAAAAAGAATTCTCAGTATTCCACTCTGTTGGCTCTGAGTTGAAACACTCGCTCTGCTCTGCTTTTGATTACCCAGCTACTTAATCTGCTGTTACGAACCCTCCTTTAAGCTTCATTGTCCAGAAACGTTTTTTTTTATTGTCCACTGCAAAGTGCAAAAGAAGCAGGATGTAGAGGTGTGTGCATTTTACCACAAGCATCTCAAACAAGAACAATTACCTCACTGGAAAAGTTGATCTGCACTTAAACGGATCTTTTGTAATTTTTCCAAAGAGGAATGACAATGACTTCTTTGCTACAGTAGAGTTAGGACTTGTCCGTAAAGAAATAAAGATTTTCTTAAGCAATCTTTGTTTGTCATTTTTATAATTATTGGCATTAGAAAAGTATTTTTTCCACACCCCAAAACACTATAACACTGCCACAGAAATACACCCAAAACAGGAAAAATCTTCGTGAGCCATGCACTAGTTGCATGCTTGGTATAGACTAAGCATGGTAAGAATAAGAGGAGGTGGCTCTAGGTTAGGTTAGAGGTGGGTGTATGCTGTCCTCGGTTTAAAAATCTTAGAAAAGTAGTTCTAGAATGAAAAATGAACAAGGGCATAATCTAAACTCAAAACTATTTTGCAGCATTCATCTAATTAAGGCTAACATTTGAAGCATTTACGTCAATAATGGAGAGAATATTCTATTAGGAATAATTTCCAAGTAAAACTTTACTTTTGAAGACCACCACAAGACCTTAAACTCAGTCACTCAGTTAACATTAGCATCAGAAAACCAAACTGTTGCTCTAAATCAGAATCAGAATCAGAATCAGAAAGAATTTTATTGCCAGCGCTCCAGCGATCCAGAGCATAGGAACTTGACTCCGCAGAACAGCCTGACCAAGATTACACACACACATATAGACAGGACAGATACAGGCAGACCACTAGAGCAGCCATAACGGCGTAAATACGGCATAAATAGACTGATTGCATTTTTAAATGCATGTAAACATGTCAGTCTTACTGAAGGCAAACTGGTTTTAATCGAGCTGAAGCACCAAGACAATGCTGTAGGAAATCGACTTCATCCGCTTGTAAACGGCTCAGCTGGGATGATACCGGTAACTCCTGGAAGTGACGAGACCAGAGAAGCAGTCATCACCACAAAGTGACACATGTAACACCATCAAACAGTACAGTATGTACCAAATAATTACCAGTATTTACCAAATAATTACCAGTATTTACCAAATAATTACCAGTATGTACCAAATAATTACCAGTATTTACCAAATAATTACCAGTATGTACCAAATAATTACCAGTATTTACCAAATAATTACCAGTATGTACCAAATAATTACCAGTATTTACCAAATAATTACCAGTATGTACCAAATAATTACCAGTATGTACCAAATAAGTAAAATTCCTTTGGTCATTGTGCATATCCTGTTCTAACATTGCCTGCTTCACGCTCACAATCGTTTGTCTATTATCTGTGTTGCTATAAGCTAACTGGAAGTATGCTAACACGAAAGGGTGTGTGTCGCCACCTACTGTACAGAAGTGGAACGAACTTCATTTGAGAGTTTGGATTTCTAACGTACATGAAAACAAGGATAAAGGCTCCCAGTTTATTCCTTTCGATCGAGTTAGATGCACATAAGAGTGTTTTGTGAGTTCCCTACAGCAACGGGATCATGTCTTTGGTACAGGAATTTGTCGTTGGGGCGTTGTACCGTTCTATCATGGTGAAGAGAGAGCCGGAAGGCGAAGCTCTCCATTTACCGGTCGATCGACGTTCCTTCTACGGTCACAAGCTTTGGGTAGTGGGCAATGCTTTCCCTTAAGCCCTTTTTAGAAGACACACCATGCCGGAAAATCAGTGTAATACTGCTGCCACGGTGTGTCTTATGAACTCGCTGAGGCGGCATGTTGCGGCAATTTTGCAGGATTCGTTCCACCAAGCTTGGTAGTGATGTTACCGCAACGCCGGACTTGTGAATGCATATTACGTTTTGGCGCAACAGAGGGAGGTGTCATGATCACGTGGGGAGTTGCTACCGAGCTCTGGCTGGCAACAACATTGAAAATGAAAATAAACGTGAGCACAAGTTTCGCTTTTGTAAATAGAATCGGCTGAGAAGGTAAACTGACGAGATTCAGAACTCCAGGAGCTCCTCTCCATGAAAGCTGGAGCTCAGATCACCAGAGGCTGCACGGTGACTGTGGAGGACATCTTTACGAGCTGATTGTTAAAAAAAACTAATGTGCACAGCTTCAATCGCAATAAAAAGTAAGTTATGTTCAAGTTGAATTGAGGTTTGTGACAGCGCAGAGGCCGCCCCATACCCCCTTTTTACTGCCATCGCCTAACCTTTTGTAAAAAGGACATGGTTGTGCCACATTACCGCCACGGTCTGACCACTTATAAACGACCTAAGGCTCCCACATGCCGCCTCAGCTTTGCGACAAATTGGCAGCATTGCTTTATAAAAGAGGCTAGAGAGATAGGGTGAGAAGCTAGGTCATCTTAGAGTAGATCTGCTGCTCCTCTGCATCGAGAAGAGCCACTTGAGGTGGCTCGAGCATCTCCTTACGATGCCTCCCGGACGCCTCTGCGGTGAGGTTTTTTTCGGGCACCTCCAAACGAGAAAAGACCCAAAATGAGACGCAGGACACGCTGGAGGGACTATGTTTCTCAGCTGGCCAGGGAACACCTTGGGATTTCCCCAGAGGAGCTGGCCCAAGTGACTGGGGAGAGGGAAGTCTGGACCTTTCTGGTCAGGCTGCTGCCCCCACGACCCGACCCTGGAAAAGCTTAAGAGAATAGAAGGATTTTCTTTTGCATGCAAAGTTGTTCTATATAGAGATTATTTAAGTTGTTCATTGCTAAAAAATTCCTAACAGATCCGGATCGTGATCAAGAGGTTTTTGTCACTCTGGTCTAACTGAAACACACAGGCGGTGGATGGTGACAAAGCAAAAGTGTATCTCCTGCAAAAAGTGTCACAGCATAAAAAACACACATCACCATGTTTGTTTATTTATTTATTTACCTTTGGCTCTTCTCTCTCCATAATTAACAATAGAAGATGCAGGTTAAAATGTGTGTGTGCAGCACACACGTGTTCAGCTAACCTGCTTCCATGTTCAGGTTGCTCTACATTTGACAATTTTGACCTGCATTTGAGGATTCAAGGGTGTGTGTGTGTGCACGCTGCACAACTTAGACTGGAGCAGGAGGTGAGGCGGCCTGTTAGTGCTGAGGAAACAGCCGTGTCTAACATTTGCTCGCTTCCGGAGAAGGCAGGACGAACACCTGAAATGAGTGAGTCAGCTCCTAGTGGTGCTTGTATGCACACGTGGATCGAAACCACTGGGAGAGCGGATTTTAGATCGATACTGCTAAACACAGGTGAAGCCATTACTCATGTCGCATCTGATGAAAGTCCTATGAAAGTGATTGTGGTTAAATAGAGAGAGATAAAAAAAATTGATGTAGCGCTTGTGAAAGCAAAACAAATTTTATATGCAGAAACACTTTCTGAATATGTGGGACGGTTAAATTAGTGATTCAGATCAGCAGGGTCTGTGTGGGTTTAGTTTATAGTAGCTTTTTTTGGTGCGTTTTGGGCATTAGCACGAGTTTGGGTGTGTGTGTGTGTGTGTGTGTGTGTGTGTGTATCTGGGAGGGGGAAAGAGTATGTTTCAGAGGAAAGTGGATTAGCAGCAGGATGCAACAGAGACACTCAACATCCCTCTCACACGCCTGGCTGCAGCTGAACAATGCACATGTATGTGTGGAAGAAAGGAGAGAACAAGCCGTGGAGTCAGAGAGACAGAGAAGACCCAGACACAGAGGAGAAGAAAGAGAAGATGAGAGAGGGATTTAGATAAAAAGAATGAATAAATAATCTTCATTATTGTCTAGCATGCACGCTTGCAGTTTGTCAGGGAAGCGTTGTAAGGGATAATGGGACCCAAAACAGGAACTGAGAGCATGAAACATGCCTTGCAGGCAGGAAGAATATTCTCCACACAACAATGAAACTATAAGTATTCCTGGGACCGTAGCTTTGAAGATTGTTGGGTTGCAGGAAGACATCTGACTGATGACACCCAAAGCAGTCTGACGGCTTCAACATATTCTAGACTCAAAGTGTTGCACTCTTTTATATTTTGCACCATATTCTATTTTCACTAGTTTCACGTGTAGGCATTTCTGTAAAAATATATATTTTTCTGTTGATTCTATGTCATATATAAATTTTCAGAGGCACAGATTTTTCAGGTTTTCTTGTAAGCCAACATCAAAATTGTATAAAAAAGAAAGGTTTGAAATGTTTAATTCTGTGTCTATATAATCTACAAAATAAACACATTTTCTGAAATGTCACCATTTATTGAAGTTTTTTGCAAGTTTTGTAATTTTCCTTAGATGTGTCTGTATTGTGAGAGTGCAATAATGCATAGATCTACTCCGATGCATTGATTTTTTTGGTCATCGATCCAAAATGCAGAAAAAAAATTGCATAAATAATTTCAATAACTATTTATCAAACGCACTTTTATTTTGAAAAGTTCTTTGCTATGCACATCACTAAGGTCCAGTGCCAATACGCACTAGACCCTACAGTCTTCGGCGAAGTGCACTTGGAGGAAGTGTGCTGTAAGGCTTTGAGTGCGTGTTACACAAGTGTGCAGATAATTGCCAAATTGAGACAGGAATTTTCACGTCATCAACTGCAACGGATACTGGTTGCTGTGCTACTTTTTATTAAAAAAAACTTTATTAACAACTTTCAACCAAACAACCAAACAATTATTTGAAGTGAATTGACATTCATTGCTGCTTTGTCTAAAACATCCAGAGCATCAACTAATCATCCTAAAATGAACTACGCTCATTCTAAAATACAGATTTTCAGAAAAAGCACTGGAGCCTTTTCTCCCACAGCAATGGGTTGTGGGTAATACCCTTCGCCCAAGTCCGCATCGATGTGGACTTGAGCGAATTGCGGATCAAGGGCGTAAAATGGGCGTGATCAACTTCCGCACTTAAGAATCCAGACTACGCACTCGCCCTCCTGGCCGGGATTGTGCAATTGAAGGGCGCAAGTGTGGAAGTGCAAGTATTGGGATTGGGCCTGAAGCATTCAGAGCATGAATAAATATCATTAATCATCGTAAAATTAACTACTTTCCTTTGAAAATACATATATTCAGAAAAGGCACTTGAGCCATTGTTCTGCTTTCTTCTGCAAATTCTCATGCAGCAGTGAATTGTGGGTAATACCCTTTGCCCAAGTCCGAATCGATGCAAACTTGGGCAAAGTGCATATCGAGGGTGCAAACAGGGCGTGATCAACTTCCGCAATTGAGGATCGGGACAGCCAATGCACTCGCACCCTTGGACTGGAACGCGCAGTTAAAAGGGACGTTATGGAAGTTTGACACCCCTGATGTATAGAAATAATAAATGTCTTCTTCATACATTCTCCTGCAATGCCCTGGTCCTGTAGAATGAGCCCTGGCATTTTTACTGTGATTGCCTGTTTTTCTGTAAAATCACAGAAAAAGAGAGATGCTCGGGTCGAGCAGGCTGCTTCATGCGCGTTCACGCTCAGGCATCGCCCGTAGCATTTGCTATCCGTAGCTTTAGCAGCAGAGAGAGAGGCAGTGCCACTTTGTCGCTGTTCCTAACGCCTAGTGACAAACCTAGCTACATTTCTGAGGACCCTTAGCTACTTTCTGTAGAACTTTCTTCTAGATATTTCCTGCAAATTAGCAACAAAATAGCCATTTTCACCTCGAACCGTTCTTTGGACGTTGTTTCAGCTGTCATCAAGGATATAAATGTTACAGATACTGTGAATGTTACTAGAGTGTAGCTCACCTTGTAAGATTTCTGACTCCCATGCAGAAGACCTGGGTTTGATTCTGGATGTGAACATAGTTTATTTAGAGTTTTTTACATTAATGGTATATTTTTTACAGTAAGATGCCCAAATTTTTATTTGAGACTCGCCAAACGGCATTGAATTCACAGATAAAAAAGATGTGGGTTCAACTTTCATGTTGGAACAATTTTTCAAGCAAGGGAAGGGAATGATCTGAGCATGCAGGAGGACTGACCCATCATAAACCTTTGTCGGCTGTGCTGAAGAGAAAGGTACAGAACCAAATTATTTAATTAATTAGCTGCACGCTCTCCTGTCCTCTGGGCCACACAAACACACACACACACACACACACACACACACACACACACACACACACACACACACACACACACACACACACACACACACACACAAGGGACTGTCTCAGCTGTGAGCTGTGTGCACGTGTGCAGGAGTGTGCACGTACAGCATGTGCGCCTCGTGCACGAGCCTACTACTGAAGCTGCCGTTACGCTTTTGGCCTGAGGGGGCATTCGCGAGCATAAAAATTCAAAACTCCGGAAAGTCCCTTTAAAGGGCACAAAGGTGGAAGTGCGAGTATTGGGACTGGGCGTAAACGTGTTAAATTAATATGTCAGCGGTGTCATGGCGAGCAGTAACAGTCTGGGAAAAAAAGTTGTGTCTCCCCCTGAAAATGATCTCTTTAATCTCTTGTACGGTCATTTTTTTACATCGATTCTATGGCGATGTGTGAGTTTGAGGTATCAGCAAATGTTGAATCATAATCCGCTGCATCGATATAATATTGTTTCACAATCGAACTAGTGATCCAACCCTCTAGCGTATATGGGAGGTGATTAGTGAAAGACAAGCAGCTGGGGTGATTGGCAGATGGAGCACAGCTGTGTGACGAGCAGAGCGATGACAGCGGAGGCATCAGGAAACAACTGAAACGGAATCAGATAAAAAATGGACAAAATGCACTTCTAAGCAGAAACAACTGCTGAGTTGTGAGAAATTCATTCAGGATAGAGCTGCTTCCTGCCTGCACCGACAGTCTCATCAGCGCTAACAGAAATCAGAACAGTTTACGTGAAAGAGAGATCTAAAAATAGTCCTCAGTCTCTTCAGCTGACAAATATACACTAACAAAGCGAGCAGGCCTCATAAGGTCAGACGACGCTGATGTACTGTGGTTACACTCCAAACTGATGCTTGTTCTGCACGGTGTGTACGAGTGCAGGAGTTCTGCTGCAACATTTAGCTGCAGGGGAAAATGTGAAGAATGTTTTAAAGACCACACTCTTCTAGCACACCCAGATACACACTGTCCCAAAGCGGAGGAACATGTTCCCAGCAACATTAGTGTTATTAGCAGCTTTTTCTCTTTGTTCTCTTTGCAGCAACAGGTTGAGATTAGTGCTTCTGGTCAGATCAGGCCAGAAAGTACCAGCTCCCCTTGGAACAATCCTCAGCTGAGTACCAGATTAGCCGTCTGCACAGCCGAGGACGGCCACAGGCGTGCAAATGTAGGCCAGCCAGGGAAGGGACGTATCTTTTCTGTGAATGACAGCAGAGTAAACACCTCCTAGGATATTTTTGTTGCTCCATATGTGCTTTTCCTGCTCAGATTAGTCCAAAAAGTTTATTTATAGAGCCTAAGTAGCTTTTTAAAGTGTCTAATAATGCTATTTTTAACAAAGCACATCCACTAGTTTCCCTCACTATCACTGTTTCTAAACCAAGCCACCTAAATGTGTCAACGTGCAATCAGCTGTGCAGGATTTGGAATTATCTAAAGTGATTTAGTTATGTCAAGGGCAT
>NW_027223298.1:20000-21043 GCF_043380555.1 Nothobranchius furzeri | reverse complement strand
AGCTCCTCCACCCCGCCATCAGCTGCTGGAGGCTGCCTGCAGCTCCTGCACCCCGCCATCAGCTGCTGGAGGCTGCCTGCAGCTCCTGCACCCCGCCATCACCAGCTGGAGGCTGGCTTCTGCTCCTCCACCCCGCCATCAGCTGATGGAGGCTGCCTGCTTCTCCACCCCGCCATCACTAGCTGGAGGCTGGCTGCTGGAGGCTGGCTGCTGCTCCTCCACCCAACCATCAGCTGCTGGACGCTGGCTGCAGCTCCTCCACCCCACCATCAGCTGCTGGACGCTGGCTGCAGCTCCTGCACCCCGCCATCAGCTGCTGGAGGCTGGCTTCTGCTCCTCCACCCCGCCATCAGCTGCTGGAGGCTGCCTGCTGCTCCTGCACCCCGCCATCAGCTGCTGGAGGCTGGCTGCTGCTCCTGCACCCCGCCATCAGCTGCTGGAGGCTGGCTGCTGGAGGCTGGCTGCAGCTCCTCCACCCCACCATCAGCTGCTGGACGCTGGCTGCAGCTCCTCCACCCCACCATCAGCTGCTGGACGCTGGCTGCAGCTCCTGCACCCCGCCATCAGCTGCTGGAGGCTGGCTTCTGCTCCTCCACCCCGCCATCAGCTGACGGAGGCTGCCTGCTTCTCCACCCCGCCATCACTAGCTGGAGGCTGGCTGCTGGAGGCTGGCTGCAGCTCCTCCACCCCACCATCAGCTGCTGGACGCTGGCTGCAGCTCCTGCACCCCGCCATCAGCTGCTGGAGGCTGGCTTCTGCTCCTCCACCCCGCCATCAGCTGACGGAGGCTGCCTGCTTCTCCACCCCGCCATCACTAGCTGGAGGCTGGCTGCTGGAGGCTGGCTGCAGCTCCTCCACCCCGCCATCAGCTGCTGGAGGCTGGCTGCTGCTCCTGCACCCCGCCATCAGCTGCTGGACGCTGGCTGCAGCTCCTCCACCCCGCCATCACCAGCTGGAGGCTGCCTGCTGCTCTTCCACCCCGCCATCAGCTGATGGACGCTGGCTGCAGCTCCTCCACCCCGCCATCAGCTGCTGGAGGCTGG
>NW_027223298.1:0-7500 GCF_043380555.1 Nothobranchius furzeri | reverse complement strand
GCCCCCTGGAGGTCTAAAGGATGACCAGTAGTTGTGGTTCTCGCCCCGGGACTTGGGTCAGAGTATAGCCCAAGTGGAGCACTTGTGTCGGCCTAGGGAGGCTGTGCCGGGCCCCCTGGAGATCTAAAGGATGACCATGAGGTCAAAAGGATGACCAGTAGTTGTGGTTCTCGCCCCGGGACTTGGGTCAGAGTATAGCCCAAGTGGAGCACTTGTGTCGGCCTAGGGAGGCTGTGCCGGGCCCCCTGGAGGTCTAAAGGATGACCAGTAGTTGTGGTTCTCGCACCGGGACTTGGGTCAGAGTACAGCCCAAGTGGAGCACTTGTGTCGGTCTAGGGAGGCTGTGCCGGGCCCCCTGGAGGTCTAAAGGATGACCATGAGGTCAAAAGGATGACCAGTAGTTGTGGTTCTCGCCCCGGGACTTGGGTCAGAGTATAGCCCAAGTGGAGCACTTGTGTCGGACTAGGGAGGCTGTGCCGTGCCCCCTGGAGGTCTAAAGGATGACCAGTAGTTGTGGTTCTCGCCCCGGGACTTGGGTCAGAGTATAGCCCAAGTGGAGCACTTGTGTCGGCCTAGGGAGGCTGTGCCGGGCCCCCTGGAGGTCTAAAGGATGACCATGAGGTCAAAAGGATGACCAGTAGTTGTGGTTCTCGCCCCGGGACTTGGGTCAGAGTATAGCCCAAGTGGAGCACTTGTGTCGGACTAGGGAGGCTGTGCCGTGCCCCCTGGAGGTCTAAAGGATGACCAGTAGTTGTGGTTCTCGCCCCGGGACTTGGGTCAGAGTATAGCCCAAGTGGAGCACTTGTGTCGGACTAGGGAGGCTGTGCCGTGCCCCCTGGAGGTCTAAAGGATGACCAGTAGTTGTGGTTCTCGCCCCGGGACTTGGGTCATAGTATAGCCCAAGTGGAGCACTTGGGTCGGACTAGGGAGGCTGTGTCGTGCCCCCTGGAGGTCTAAAGGATGACCAGTAGTTGTGGTTCTCGCCCCGGGACTTGGGTCAGAGAATAGCCCAAGTGGGACACTTGTGTCGGACTAGGGAGGCTCTGCCGTGCCCCCTGGAGGTCTAAAGGATGACCAGTAGTTGTGGTTCTCGCCCCGGGACTTGGGTCAGAGTATAGCCCAAGTGGAGCACTTGTGTCGGACTAGGGAGGCTGTGCCGTGCCCCCTGGAGGTCTAAAGGATGACCATTAGTTGTGGTTCTCGCCCCGGGACTTGGGTCAGAGTACAGCCCAAGTGGAGCACTTGCGTCGGACTAGGGAGGCTGTGCCGGGCCCCCTGGAGGTCTAAAGGATGACCAGTAGTTGTGGTTCTCGCCCCGGGCCGTGGGTCTGAGTATGGCCCAAGTGGGACACTTGTGTCGGACTAGGGAGGCTCTGCCGTGCCCCCTTGAGGTCTAAAGGATGACCAGTAGTTGTGGTTCTCGCCCCGGGACTTGGGTCATAGTATAGCCCAAGTGGGACACTTGTGTCGGACTAGGGAGGCTCTGCCGTGCCCCCTTGAGGTCTAAAGGATGACCATGAGGTCAAAAGGATGACCAGTAGTTGTGGTTCTCGCCCCGGGACTTGGGTCAGAGTATGGCCCAAGTGGTGCACTTGTGTCGGTCTAGGGAGGCTGTGCCGGTCCCCCTGGAGGTCTAAAGGATGACCAGTAGTTGTGGTTCTCGCCCCGGGACTTGGGTCAGAGTATAGCCCAAGTGGAGCACTTGTGTCGGACTAGGGAGGCTGTGCCGGGCCCCCTGGAGGTCTAAAGGATGACCAGTAGTTGTGGTTCTCACCCCGGGTCGTGGGTCCGAGTCTGGCCCGAGTAGAGCACTTTGGTCGGCTACCGGGGGGTGTGCCGTGCCCCCTGGAGGTCTAAAGGATGACCAGTAGTTGTGGTTCTCGCCCCGGGACTTGGGTCAGAGTATAGCCCAAGTGGAGCACTTGTGTCGGCCTAGGGAGGCTGTGCCGGGCCCCCTGGAGATCTAAAGGATGACCATGAGGTCAAAAGGATGACCAGTAGTTGTGGTTCTCGCCCCGGGACTTGGGTCAGAGTATAGCCCAAGTGGAGCACTTGTGTCGGCCTAGGGAGGCTGTGCCGGGCCCCCTGGAGGTCTAAAGGATGACCAGTAGTTGTGGTTCTCGCACCGGGACTTGGGTCAGAGTACAGCCCAAGTGGAGCACTTGTGTCGGTCTAGGGAGGCTGTGCCGGGCCCCCTGGAGGTCTAAAGGATGACCAGTAGTTGTGGTTCTCGCCCCGGGCCGTGGGTCTGAGTATGGCCCAAGTGGGGCACTTGCGTCGGACTGGGGAGGCTCTGCCGCGCCCCCTGGAGGTCAAAAGGATGACCAGTAGTTGTGGTTCTCACCCCGGGTCGTGGGTCCGAGTCTGGCCCGAGTAGAGCACTTTGGTCGGCTACCGGGGGGTGTGCCGTGCCCCCTGGAGCCATGGGAGTGAGCTCCAGCAGACTGGTATTTTTCGGAGAACCAGGCCCACACTCCTCAGACTTTGTGCCCAGGGACAGGCCACCAAAATCGGCCGCGGCTCGTGCACTTTGCCCCTGCGTTTCTCCCAGAACCAGAGCCGGAAAAATCCCAAAATTGATGCCCAGAGATAGTCGACTCTGCCTGGAATAGATTGCCACCCAAACCCGCCAACTCACGCTGGTTTTCCGATGGCCTCACCTACTAACCCGAGCATGGTCATCGCTCGCACCTTCCAAAACCTCCAGGGGCGCAGGCACTTTTCATTTACTGGCCATAAGGCCGACCGCCTTAAGCGTTAAGCGATAAGCGAAAGGCTTAGTTTGGACTTAGTTTTTGGAGCGACGAGGTCGCCGTTTTGTCAATTCTGAACCGATTTTCACGCGGTTTTCGACTGCCTGCGCCTGGGGAGCCGCCCAGAAGCCCCAGGCAGTGTTCTGGGTGGACTTCCGGACCGGTCCGGACCCGGTACCGGCCGGGGGAACCGCACCACGCCTCTCGGGCGTTTCTACACCGATTTTCGCGGGGTTTTCGACTGCATAGACGGGGCCACCTGCTGCAGGGCCCGAGGGAGGGCCTTACTGAGCTGGGTCCGACGCAGGGCCCGGTTCCTGGAGCCCGCTGGGGGGGGGGGGGGGTTCTCTAAGGCTCACGGCGGGCTGCTGAGGGGCCGGATCGGATGCAGACAGGCGCTCCTCTGCCCAGGTCTTTGCTCCCCTGCCCCACTAGGAATGGAAGACACACTGCCAACAGCTTCTGGAGGGTGATGGGCCCTGCTGCAGACCAGGTCCGACCCAGGTTTCAGCTATCCCACCCCGCAGGGACTTAAAGACACACTGCCATCAGCTTCTGGAGGCTGCTGAGCTCTACTATAGAGCAGGTCCGACCCAGGTTTCAGCTCCTGCAGCCCACTAGGACTTAAACACACACTGCCATCAGCGTCTGGATGGTGATGGGCCCTGCTGCAGACCAGGTCCGACCCAGGTTTCAGCTATCCCACCCCGCAGGGACTTAAAGACACACTGCCATCAGCTTCTGGAGGCTGCTGAGCTCTACTATAGAGCAGGTCCGACCCAGGTTTCAGCTCCTGCAGCCCACTAGGACTTAAACACACACTGCCATCAGCGTCTGGATGGTGATGGGCCCTGCTGCAGACCAGGTCCGACCCAGGTATCAGCTCCTGCACCCCGCAGGGAATTGAAGACACACTGCCATCAGCTTCTGGAGGCTGCTGAGCTCTGCTATAGACCAGGTCCGACCCAGGTTTCAGCTCCTGCACCCCGCAGGGAACTAAACACACACTGCCATCTGCAACTGGAGGCTGCTGAGCCCTGCTGCAGACCAGGTCCGACCCAGGTTATGGCTCTCCCACCCCCCTGGGACTTAAACACACACAGCCATCAGCTTCTGGATGGTGATGGGCCCTGCTGCAGACCAGGTCCGACCCAGGTTTCAGCTCCTCAACCCCGCAGGGACTTAAACCCACACCGCCATCAGCTTCTGGAGGGTGATGGGCCCTGCTGCGGGCCAGGTCCGACCCAGGTTTCAGCTCTCCCACCCCGCAGGGACTTAAACACACACAGCCATCAGCTTCTGGGGGCTGCTGAGCCCTGCTGCAGACCAGGTCCGACCCAGGTTTCAGCTCTCCCACCCCGCAGGGTCTTTAACACACACACTGCCATCAGCTGCTGGAGGCTGCTGAGCTCCGCTATAGACCAGGTCCGACCCAGGTTTCTGCTCCTGCACCCCGCAGGGAATGAAAGACACACTGCCATCAGCTTCTGGAGGCTGCTGAGCCCTGCTGCAGACCAGGTCCGACCCAGGTATCGGCTCTCCAACCAGGCAGAGACTTAAACACACACACACACACACACACTGCCATCAGCTTCTGGGGGCTGCTGAGCTCTGCTGTAGACCGGGTCCGACCCAGGTTTCTGCTCCTCCACCCCGCAGGGACTTAAACACACACTGCCACCAGCTTCTGGAGGGTGATGGGCCCTGCTTTAGACCAGGTCTGACCCGGGATATAGCTCTCCCACCCCGCAGGGACTTAAACACTCACTGCCATCAGCTGCTGGAGGCTGCCGAGCTCTGCTGCAGACCAGGTCCCACCCAGGTTTCTGCTCCTGCACCCCGCAGGGACTTAAACACACACTGCCACCAGCTTCTGGAGGGTGATGGGCCCTGCTGTGGACCAGGTCCGACCCGGATATCAGCTCTCCCACCAGGCAGGGACTTAAACACACACTGCAATCAGCTGCTGGAGGCTGCTGAGCTCTACTATAGACCAGGTCCGACCCAGGTTTCAGCTCTCCCACCAGGCAGTGACTTAAAGACACACTGCCATCAGCTGCTGGAGGCTGCTGAGCTCTTCTATAGACCAGGTCCGACCCAGGTTTCAGCTCTCACACCAGGCAGGGACTTAAACACACACTGCCATCAGCTGCTGGAGGCTGCTGAGCTCTGCTATAGACCAGGTCCGACCCAGGTTTCAGCTCTCCCACCAGGCAGGGACTTAAAGACACACTGCCATCAGCTGCTGGAGGCTGCCGAGCCCTGCTGCAGACCATGTCCGACCCAGGTTTCAGCTCTCCCACCAGGCAGGGACTTAGAGGCACGCTGCCATCAGCTTCTGGAGGCTGCTGAGCTCTGCCATAGACCAGGTCCGACCGAGGTTTCAGCTCTCCCACCCCGCAGGGACTTAAACACACACTGCCATCAGCTGCTGGAGGCTGCTGAGCTCTGCTATAGACCAGGTCCGACCCGGGATATAGCTCTCCCACCCCGCAGGGACTTAAACACACACTGCCATCAGCTGCTGGAGGCTGCTGAGCTCTTCTATAGACCAGGTCCGACCCAGGTTTCAGCTCTCCCACCCCGCAGGGACTTGAACACACACTGCCATCAGCTTCTGGAGGCTGCTGAGCTCTGCTATAGACCAGGTCCGACCCAGGTTTCTGCTCCTCCACCCCGCAGGGAATTAAAGACACACTGCCATCAGCTTCTGGATGGTGATGGGCCCTGCTGCAGACCAAGTCCGACCCGGGTTACAGCTCTCCCACCAGGCAGGGAATTAAACACACACTGCCATCAGCTGCTGGAGGCTGCTGAGCTCCGCTATAGACCAGGTCCGACCCGGGTTCCTGCTCCTGCACCCCGCAGGGACCAAAACACACACACTGCCATCAGCTTCTGGAGGCTGCTGAGCTCTTCTATAGACCAGGTCCGACCCAGGTTTCAGCTCTCCCACCAGGCAGGGACTTAAACACACACTGCCATCACCTTCTGCTGGCTGCTGAGCTCTGCTGCAGACCAGGTCCGACCCAGGTTTCAGCTCCTGCACCCCGCAGGGAACTAAACACACACTGCCGTCACCTTCTGCTGGCTGCTGAGCCCTGCTGCAGACCAGGTCCGACCCAGGTTTCAGCTCCTGCACCCCGCAGTGGATTAAAGACACACTGCCATCAGGTTCTGGAGGCTGCTGAGCTCTGCTGCAGACCAGGTCCGACCCAGGTTATGGCTCTCCCACCCCGCAGGGACTTAAACACACACCGCCGTCAGCTTCTGGATGGTGATGGGCCCTGCTGCAGACCAGGTCCGACCCACGTTTCAGCTCTCCCACCCCGCAGGGGATGAAACACACACTGCCATCAGCTTCTGGAGGCTGCTGAGCTCTGCTAAAGACCAGGTCCGACCCAGCTTTCAGCTCTCCCACCAGGCAGGGAGTTAAAGACACACTGTCATCGGCTTCTGGAGGGTGCTGAGCCCTGCTGCACACCAAGTCTGACCCAGGTTTCAGCTCATCCACCCCGCAGGGACCTAAACACACACTGCCATCAGCTTCTGAGTGGTAATGGGCCCTGCTGCAGACCAGGTCCGACCCAGGTTTCAGCTCCTCCACCCCGCCATCACCAGCTGGAGGCTGGCTGCTGCTCCTGCACCCTGCCATCAGCTGCTGGAGGCTTCTGTTCCTCCACCCCGCCATCAGCAGCTGGAGGCTGGCTGCTGGAGGCTGGCTGCTGCTCCTCCACCCCGCCATCACCAGCTGGAGGCTGGTTGCAGCTCCTGCACCCCGCCATCAGCTGCTGGAGGCTGCCTGCAGCCCCTGCACCCCGCCATCAGCTGCTGGAGGCTGGCTGCAGCTCCTGCACACCGCCATCAGCTGCTGGAGGCTGCCTGCAGCTCCTGCACCCCGCCATCAGCTGCTGGAGGCTGGCTGCTGCTCCTGCACCCCGCCAGCAGCTGCTGGAGGCTGGCTGCTGCTCCTCCACCCAACCATCAGCTGCTGGACGCTGGCTGCTGCTCCTGCACCCCGCCATCAGCTGCTGGAGGCTGGCTGCTGCTCCTCCACCACCCAACCATCAGCTGCTGGACGCTGGCTGCAGCTCCTCCACCCCGCCATCAGCTGCTGGTGGCTGGCTGCAGCTCCTTCACCCCGCCATCAGCTGCTGGTGGCTGGCTGCAGCTCCTTCACCCCGCCATCACCAGCTGGAGGCTGGCTGCTGCTCCTGCACCCCGCCATCAGCTGCTGGAGGCTGCCTGCAGCTCCTGCGCCCCGCCATCAGCTGCTGGAGGCTGGCTGCTGCTCCTGCACCCTGCCATCAGCTGTTCGAGGCTGGCTGCAGCTCCTCCACCCCACCATCACCAGCTGGAGGCTGGTTGCAGCTCCTGCACCCCGTCATCAGCAGCTGGAGGCTGCCTGCTGCTCCTGCACCCCGCCATCAGCTGCTGGAGGCTGCCTGCAGCTCCTGCACCCCGCCATCATTTGCTGGAGGCTGGCTGCAGCTCCTGCAACCCGCCATCAGCTGCTGGAGGCTGGCTGCTGCTCCTCCACCCCACCATGACCTGCTGGAGGCTGGCTGCAGCTCCTTCACACCGCCATCAGCTGATGGATGCTGGCTGAACGCTGGAGGCTGGCTGCTGCTCCCACACACCGCCATCAGCTCCTGGAGGCTGGCTGGCTGCTGGAGGCTGTCTGCTGCTGCTCCTCCACCCCGCCATCACCAGCTGGAGGCTGGCTGCTGGAGGCTGGCTGCAGCTC
>NW_027223297.1:0-12500 GCF_043380555.1 Nothobranchius furzeri | reverse complement strand
ACGGTGGGACTGCCGTGACCCTAAGCTGCTATTGAGGCATCAACCTGGGATGAGCTGGGGTCTGACATCCCCCTGTTGCCATGGAGGTCTAAAGGATGACCATTAGTTGTGGTTCTCGCCCCGGGACTTGGGTCAGAGTACAGCCCAAGTGGAGCACTTGTGTCGGACTAGGGAGGCTGTGCCGTGCCCCCTGGAGGTCTAAAGGATGACCAGTAGTTGTGGTTCTCGCCCCGGGACTTGGGTCAGAGTATAGCCCAAGTGGAGCACTTGTGTCGGCCTAGGGAGGCTCTGCCGTGCCCCATGGAGGTCTAAAGGATGACCATGAGGTCAAAAGGATGACCAGTAGTTGTGGTTCTCGCCCCGGGACTTGGGTCAGAGTATAGCCCAAGTGGAGCACTTGTGTCGGACTAGGGAGGCTGTGCCGTGCCCCCTGGAGGTCTAAAGGATGACCAGTAGTTGTGGTTCTCGCCCCGGGACTTGGGTCAGAGTATAGCCCAAGTGGAGCACTTGGGTCGGACTAGGGAGGCTGTGTCGTGCCCCCTGGAGGTCTAAAGGATGACCAGTAGTTGTGGTTCTCGCCCCGGGACTTGGGTCAGAGAATAGCCCAAGTGGAGCACTTGTGTCGGACTAGGGAGGCTGTGCCGTGCCCCCTGGAGGTCTAAAGGATGACCAGTAGTTGTGGTTCTCGCCCCGGGACTTGGGTCAGAGTATAGCCCAAGTGGAGCACTTGTGTCGGACTAGGGAGGCTGTGCCGTGCCCCCTGGAGGTCTAAAGGATGACCAGTAGTTGTGGTTCTCGCCCCGGGTCGTGGGTCCGAGTATAGCCCAAGTGGAGCACTTGTGTCGGACTAGGGAGGCTGTGCCGTGCCCCCTGGAGGTCTAAAGGATGACCAGTAGTTGTGGTTCTCGCCCCGGGACTTGGGTCAGAGTATAGCCCAAGTGGAGCACTTGTGTCGGACTAGGGAGGCTGTGCCGTGCCCCCTGGAGGTCTAAAGGATGACCAGTAGTTGTGGTTCTCGCCCCGGGACTTGGGTCAGAGTTTAGCCCAAGTGGAGCACTTGTGTCGGTCTAGGGAGGCTGTGCCGGGCCCCCTGGAGGTCTAAAGGATGACCATTAGTTGTGGTTCTCGCCCCGGGACTTGGGTCAGAGTATAGCCCAAGTGGAGCACTTGTGTCGGCCTAGGGAGGCTGTGCCGGGCCCCACTGGAGGTCTAAAGGATGACCATTAGTTGTGGTTCTCGCCCCGGGACTTGGGTCAGAGTATAGCCCAAGTGGAGCACTTGTGTCGGACTAGGGAGGCTGTGCCGGGCCCCCTGGAGGTCTAAAGGATGACCAGTAGTTGTGGTTCTCGCCCCGGGACTTGGGTCCGAGTATAGCCCAAGTGGAGCACTTGTGTCGGACTAGGGAGGCTGTGCCGTGCCCCCTGGAGGTCTAAAGGATGACCAGTAGTTGTGGTTCTCACCCCGGGTCGTGGGTCCGAGTATAGCCCAAGTGGAGCACTTGTGTCGGACTAGGGAGGCTGTGCCGTGCCCCCTGGAGGTCTAAAGGATGACCAGTAGTTGTGGTTCTCACCCCGGGTCGTGGGTCCGAGTCTGGCCCGAGTAGAGCACTTTGGTCGGCTACCGGGGGGTGTGCCGTGCCCCCTGGAGGTCTAAAGGATGACCAGTAGTTGTGGTTCTCGCCCCGGGACTTGGGTCCGAGTATAGCCCAAGTGGAGCACTTGTGTCGGACTAGGGAGGCTGTGCCGTGCCCCCTGGAGGTCTAAAGGATGACCAGTAGTTGTGGTTCTCACCCCGGGTCGTGGGTCCGAGTATAGCCCAAGTGGAGCACTTGTGTCAGACTAGGGAGGCTGTGCCGTGCCCCCTGGAGGTCTAAAGGATGACCAGTAGTTGTGGTTCTCACCCCGGGTCGTGGGTCCGAGTCTGGCCCGAGTAGAGCACTTTGGTCGGCTACCGGGGGGTGTGCCGTGCCCCCTGGAGGTCTAAAGGATGACCAGTAGTTGTGGTTCTCGCCCCGGGACTTGGGTCAGAGAATAGCCCAAGTGGAGCACTTGTGTCGGACTAGGGAGGCTGTGCCGTGCCCCCTGGAGGTCTAAAGGATGACCAGTAGTTGTGGTTCTCGCCCCGGGACTTGGGTCAGAGTATAGCCCAAGTGGAGCACTTGTGTCGGACTAGGGAGGCTGTGCCGTGCCCCCTGGAGGTCTAAAGGATGACCAGTAGTTGTGGTTCTCGCCCCGGGTCGTGGGTCCGAGTATAGCCCAAGTGGAGCACTTGTGTCGGACTAGGGAGGCTGTGCCGTGCCCCCTGGAGGTCTAAAGGATGACCAGTAGTTGTGGTTCTCGCCCCGGGACTTGGGTCAGAGTATAGCCCAAGTGGAGCACTTGTGTCGGACTAGGGAGGCTGTGCCGTGCCCCCTGGAGGTCTAAAGGATGACCAGTAGTTGTGGTTCTCGCCCCGGGACTTGGGTCAGAGTTTAGCCCAAGTGGAGCACTTGTGTCGGTCTAGGGAGGCTGTGCCGGGCCCCCTGGAGGTCTAAAGGATGACCATTAGTTGTGGTTCTCGCCCCGGGACTTGGGTCAGAGTATAGCCCAAGTGGAGCACTTGTGTCGGCCTAGGGAGGCTGTGCCGGGCCCCACTGGAGGTCTAAAGGATGACCATTAGTTGTGGTTCTCGCCCCGGGACTTGGGTCAGAGTATAGCCCAAGTGGAGCACTTGGGTCGGACTAGGGAGGCTGTGTCGTGCCCCCTGGAGGTCTAAAGGATGACCAGTAGTTGTGGTTCTCGCCCCGGGACTTGGGTCAGAGAATAGCCCAAGTGGAGCACTTGTGTCGGACTAGGGAGGCTGTGCCGTGCCCCCTGGAGGTCTAAAGGATGACCAGTAGTTGTGGTTCTCGCCCCGGGACTTGGGTCAGAGTATAGCCCAAGTGGAGCACTTGTGTCGGACTAGGGAGGCTGTGCCGTGCCCCCTGGAGGTCTAAAGGATGACCAGTAGTTGTGGTTCTCGCCCCGGGTCGTGGGTCCGAGTATAGCCCAAGTGGAGCACTTGTGTCGGACTAGGGAGGCTGTGCCGTGCCCCCTGGAGGTCTAAAGGATGACCAGTAGTTGTGGTTCTCGCCCCGGGACTTGGGTCAGAGTATAGCCCAAGTGGAGCACTTGTGTCGGACTAGGGAGGCTGTGCCGTGCCCCCTGGAGGTCTAAAGGATGACCAGTAGTTGTGGTTCTCGCCCCGGGACTTGGGTCAGAGTTTAGCCCAAGTGGAGCACTTGTGTCGGTCTAGGGAGGCTGTGCCGGGCCCCCTGGAGGTCTAAAGGATGACCATTAGTTGTGGTTCTCGCCCCGGGACTTGGGTCAGAGTATAGCCCAAGTGGAGCACTTGTGTCGGCCTAGGGAGGCTGTGCCGGGCCCCACTGGAGGTCTAAAGGATGACCATTAGTTGTGGTTCTCGCCCCGGGACTTGGGTCAGAGTATAGCCCAAGTGGAGCACTTGTGTCGGACTAGGGAGGCTGTGCCGGGCCCCCTGGAGGTCTAAAGGATGACCAGTAGTTGTGGTTCTCGCCCCGGGACTTGGGTCCGAGTATAGCCCAAGTGGAGCACTTGTGTCGGACTAGGGAGGCTGTGCCGTGCCCCCTGGAGGTCTAAAGGATGACCAGTAGTTGTGGTTCTCACCCCGGGTCGTGGGTCCGAGTATAGCCCAAGTGGAGCACTTGTGTCGGACTAGGGAGGCTGTGCCGTGCCCCCTGGAGGTCTAAAGGATGACCAGTAGTTGTGGTTCTCACCCCGGGTCGTGGGTCCGAGTCTGGCCCGAGTAGAGCACTTTGGTCGGCTACCGGGGGGTGTGCCGTGCCCCCTGGAGGTCTAAAGGATGACCAGTAGTTGTGGTTCTCGCCCCGGGACTTGGGTCCGAGTATAGCCCAAGTGGAGCACTTGTGTCGGACTAGGGAGGCTGTGCCGTGCCCCCTGGAGGTCTAAAGGATGACCAGTAGTTGTGGTTCTCACCCCGGGTCGTGGGTCCGAGTATAGCCCAAGTGGAGCACTTGTGTCAGACTAGGGAGGCTGTGCCGTGCCCCCTGGAGGTCTAAAGGATGACCAGTAGTTGTGGTTCTCACCCCGGGTCGTGGGTCCGAGTCTGGCCCGAGTAGAGCACTTTGGTCGGCTACCGGGGGGTGTGCCGTGCCCCCTGGAGGTCTAAAGGATGACCAGTAGTTGTGGTTCTCGCCCCGGGACTTGGGTCAGAGTATAGCCCAAGTGGAGCACTTGTGTCGGACTAGGGAGGCTGTGCCGTGCCCCCCGGAGGTCTAAAGGATGACCATGAGGTCAAAAGGATGACCAGTAGTTGTGGTTCTCGCCCCGGGACTTGGGTCAGAGTATAGCCCAAGTGGAGCACTTGTGTCGGCCTAGGGAGGCTGTGCCGTGCCCCCTGGAGGTCTAAAGGATGACCAGTAGTTGTGGTTCTCGCCCCGGGACTTGGGTCAGAGTATAGCCCAAGTGGAGCACTTGTGTCGGACTAGGGAGGCTGTGCCGGGCCCCCTGGAGGTCTAAAGGATGACCAGTAGTTGTGGTTCTCGCCCCGGGCCGTGGGTCTGAGTATGGCCCAAGTGGGGCACTTGCGTCGGACTGGGGAGGCTCTGCCGCGCCCCCTGGAGGTCAAAAGGATGACCAGTAGTTGTGGTTCTCACCCCGGGTCGTGGGTCCGAGTCTGGCCCGAGTAGATCACTTTGGTCGGCTACCGGGGGGTGTGCCGTGCCCCCTGGAGCCATGGGAGTGAGCTCCAGCAGACTGGTATTTTTTGGAGAACCAGGCCCACACTCCTCAGACTTTGTGCCCAGGGACAGGCCACCAAAATCGGCCGCGGCTCGTGCACTTTGCCCCTGCGTTTCTCCCAGAACCAGAGCCGGAAAAATCCCAAAATTGATGCCCAGAGATAGTCGACTCTGCCTGGAATAGATTGCCACCCAAACCCGCCAACTCACGCTGGTTTTCCGATGGCCTCACCTACTAACCCGAGCATGGTCATCGCTCGCACCTTCCAAAACCTCCAGGGGCGCAGGCACTTTTCATTTACTGGCCATAAGGCCGACCGCCTTAAGCGTTAAGCGATAAGCGAAAGGCTTAGTTTGGACTTAGTTTTTGGAGCGACGAGGTCGCCGTTTTGTCAATTCTGAACCGATTTTCACGCGGTTTTCGACTGCCTGCGCCTGGGGAGCCGCCCAGAAGCCCCAGGCAGTGTTCTGGGTGGACTTCCGGACCGGTCCGGACCCGGTACCGGCCGGGGGAACCGCACCACGCCTCTCGGGCGTTTCTACACCGATTTTCGCGGGGTTTTCGACTGCATAGACGGGGCCACCTGCTGCAGGGCCCGAGGGAGGGCCTGCCTGAGCTGGGTCCGACGCAGGGCCCGGTTCCTGGAGCCCGCTGGGGGGGGGGGGGGGGGGGGGGGTTCTCTAAGGCTCACGGCGGGCTGCTGAGGGGCCGGATCGGATGCAGACAGGCGCTCCTCTGCCCAGGTCTTTGCTCCCCTGCCCCACTAGGAATGGAAGACACACTGCCAACAGCTTCTGGAGGGTGATGGGCCCTGCTGCAGACCAGGTCCGACCCAGGTTTCAGCTATCCCACCCCGCAGGGACTTAAAGACACACTGCCATCAGCTTCTGGAGGCTGCTGAGCTCTACTATAGAGCAGGTCCGACCCAGGTTTCAGCTCCTGCAGCCCACTAGGACTTAAACACACACTGCCATCAGCGTCTGGATGGTGATGGGCCCTGCTGCAGACCAGGTCCGACCCAGGTATCAGCTCCTGCACCCCGCAGGGAATTGAAGACACACTGCCATCAGCTTCTGGAGGCTGCTGAGCTCTGCTATAGACCAGGTCCGACCCAGGTTTCAGCTCCTGCACCCCGCAGGGAACTAAACACACACTGCCATCTGCAACTGGAGGCTGCTGAGCCCTGCTGCAGACCAGGTCCGACCCAGGTTATGGCTCTCCCACCCCCCTGGGACTTAAACACACACAGCCATCAGCTTCTGGATGGTGATGGGCCCTGCTGCAGACCAGGTCCGACCCAGGTTTCTGCTCCTCAACCCCGCAGGGAATTAAAGACACACTGCCATCAGCTTCTGGAGGCTGCTGAGCTCCGCTGCAGGCCAGGTCCGACCCAGGTTACAGCTCTCCCACCCCGCAGGGAATTAAAGACACACTGCCATCAGCTTCTCGATGCTGCTGAGGCCTGCTATAGACCAGGTCCGACCCAGGTTTCTGCTCCTGCACCCCGCATGGACTTAAACCCACACTGCCATCGGATTCTGGAGGCTGCTGAGCCCTGATGCAGACCAGGTCCGACCCAAGTTTCAGCTCTCCCACCCCGCAGGGGATCAAACACACACTGCCATCAGCTGCTGGAGGCTGCTGAGCTCTGCTATAGACCAGGTCCGACCCAGGTTTCAGCTCTCCCACCAGGCAGGGACTTAAACACACACTGCCATCAGCTGCTGGAGGCTGCTGAGCTCTGCCATAGACCAGGTCCGACCCAGGTTTCAGCTCCTGCACCCCGCAGGGACTTAAACACACGCAGCCATCAGCTGCTGGAGGCTGCTGAGCTCTGCTATAGACCAGGTCCGACCCAGGTTTCAGCTCTCACACCAGGCAGGGACTTAAACACACACTGCCGTCAGCTTCTGGAGGCTGCTGAGCCCTGCTGCAGACCAGGTCCGACCCAGGTCTCAGCTCTCCCACCCCGCAGGGACTTAAACACACACTGATATCAGCTTCTGGAGGCTGCTGAGCTCTTCTATAGACCAGGTGCGACCCAGGTTTCTGCTCCTCCACCCCGCAGGGAACTAAACACACACTGCCATCAGCTTCTGGAGGCTGCTGAGCTCTGTTACAGACCAGGTCCGACCCAGGTTTCAGCTCTCCCACCAGGCAGGGTCTTAAAGACACACCGCCATCAGCGTCTGGAGGCTGCGGAGCTCTACTATAGACCAGGTCCGACCCAGGTTTCAGCTCCTCCACCCCGCCATAAGCTGCTGGAGGCTGGCTTCCGCTCCTCCACCCCGCCATCAGCTGCTGGGGGCTGGCTGGCTGCTGGAGGCTGGCTGCTGCTGCTGCTGCTCCTCCACCACGCCATCAGCAGCTGGAGGCTGCTGAGCTCTGCTATAGACCAGGTCCGACCCAGGTTTCAGCTCTCCCACCAGGCAGGGACTTAAACACACACTGCCATCAGCAACTGGAGGCTGCTGAGCTCTGCTGCAGACCAGGTCCGACCCAGCTTTCAGCTCCTGCACCCCGCAGGGACTTAAACACACACTGCCACCAGCTTCTGGAGGGTGATGGGCCCTGCTGTGGACCAGGTCCGACCCGGATATCAGCTCTCCCACCAGGCAGGGACTTAAACACACACTGCAATCAGCTGCTGGAGGCTGCTGAGCTCTTCTATAGACCAGGTCCGACCCAGGTTTCAGCTCTCCTACCAGGCAGGGACTTAAACACACACTGCCATCAGCTTCTGGAGGCTGCCGAGCCCTGCTGCAGACCATGTCCGACCCAGGTTTCAGCTCTCCCACCAGGCAGGGACTTAGAGGCACGCTGCCATCAGCTTCTGGAGGCTGCTGAGCTCTGCCATAGACCAGGTCCGACCCAGGTTTCAGCTCCTGCACCCCGCAGGGACTTAAACACACGCAGCCATCAGCTGCTGGAGGCTGCTGAGCTCTGCTATAGACCAGGTCCGACCCACGTTTCAGCTCTCCCACCAGGCAGGGACTTAGAGGCACGCTGCCATCAGCTTCTGGAGGCTGCTGAGCTCTGCCATAGACCAGGTCCGACCCAGGTTTCAGCTCCTGCACCCCGCAGGGACTTAAACACACGCAGCCATCAGCTGCTGGAGGCTGCTGAGCTCTGCTATAGACCAGGTCCGACCCAGGTTTCAGCTCTCACACCAGGCAGGGACTTAAACACACACTGCCATCAGCTGCTGGAGGCTGCTGAGCTCTGCTATAGACCAGGTCCGACCCAGGTTTCTGCTCCTCCACCCCGCAGGGAATTAAAGACACACTGCCATCAGCTTCTGGATGGTGATGGGCCCTGCTGCAGACCAAGTCCGACCCGGGTTACAGCTCTCCCACCAGGCAGGGAATTAAACACACACTGCCATCAGCTTCTGCTGGCTGCTGAGCTCTGCTGCAGACCAGGTCCGACCCAGGTTTCAGCTCCTGCACCCCGCAGGGAACTAAACACACACTGCCATCACCTTCTGCTGGCTGCTGAGCCCTGCTGCAGACCAGGTCCGACCCAGGTTTCAGCTCCTGCACCCCGCAGTGGATTAAAGACACACTGCCATCAGGTTCTGGAGGCTGCTGAGCTCTGCTGCAGACCAGGTCCGACCCAGGTTATGGCTCTCCCACCCCGCAGGGACTTAAACACACACCGCCGTCAGCTTCTGGATGGTGATGGGCCCTGCTGCAGACCAGGTCCGACCCACGTTTCAGCTCTCCCACCCCGCAGGGGATGAAACACACACTGCCATCAGCTTCTGGAGGCTGCTGAGCTCTGCTAAAGACCAGGTCCGACCCAGCTTTCAGCTCTCCCACCAGGCAGGGAGTTAAAGACACACTGTCATCGGCTTCTGGAGGGTGCTGAGCCCTGCTGCACACCAAGTCTGACCCAGGTTTCAGCTCATCCACCCCGCAGGGACCTAAACACACACTGCCATCAGCTTCTGAGTGGTAATGGGCCCTGCTGCAGACCAGGTCCGACCCAGGTTTCAGCTCCTCCACCCCGCCATCACCAGCTGGAGGCTGGCTGCTGCTCCTGCACCCTGCCATCAGCTGCTGGAGGCTTCTGTTCCTCCACCCCGCCATCAGCAGCTGGAGGCTGGCTGCTGGAGGCTGGCTGCTGCTCCTCCACCCCGCCATCAGCTGCTGGAGGCTGGCTGCTGCTCCTGCACCCCGCCATCAGCTGCTGGAGGCTGGCTGCTGGAGGCTGGCTGCAGCTCCTCCACCCCACCATCAGCTGCTGGACGCTGGCTGCAGCTCCTGCACCCCGCCATCAGCTGCTGGAGGCTGGCTTCTGCTCCTCCACCCCGCCATCAGCTGATGGAGGCTGCCTGCTTCTCCACCCCGCCATCACTAGCTGGAGGCTGGCTGCTGGAGGCTGGCTGCAGCTCCTCCACCCCGCCATCAGCTGCTGGAGGCTGGCTGCTGCTCCTGCACCCCGCCATCAGCTGCTGGAGGCTGGCTGCTGCTCCTCCACCCAACCATCAGCTGCTGGACGCTGGCTGCAGCTCCTCCACCCCACCATCAGCTGCTGGACGCTGGCTGCAGCTCCTCCACCCCGCCATCAGCTGCTGGAGGCTGCCTGCAGCTCCTGCACCCCGCCATCAGCTGCTGGAGGCTGCCTGCAGCTCCTGCACCCCGCCATCACCAGCTGGAGGCTGGCTTCTGCTCCTACACCCCGCCATCAGCTGATGGAGGCTGCCTGCTTCTCCACCCCGCCATCACTAGCTGGAGGCTGGCTGCTGGAGGCTGGCTGCAGCTCCTCCACCCCACCATCAGCTGCTGGACGCTGGCTGCAGCTCCTGCACCCCGCCATCAGCTGCTGGAGGCTGCCTGCAGCTCCTGCACCCCGCCATCACCAGCTGGAGGCTGGCTTCTGCTCCTCCACCCCGCCATCAGCTGATGGAGGCTGCCTGCTTCTCCACCCCGCCATCACTAGCTGGAGGCTGGCTGCTGGAGGCTGGCTGCAGCTCCTCCACCCCGCCATCAGCTGCTGGAGGCTGGCTGCTGCTCCTCCACCCAACCATCAGCTGCTGGACGCTGGCTGCAGCTCCTCCACCCCACCATCAGCTGCTGGACGCTGGCTGCAGCTCCTCCACCCCACCATCAGCTGCTGGACGCTGGCTGCAGCTCCTCCACCCCGCCATCACCAGCTGGAGGCTGCCTGCTGCTCCTCCACCCCGCCATCAGCTGATGGACGCTGGCTGCAGCTCCTCCACCCCGCCATCTGCTGCTGGAGGCTGGCTGGCCGCTGGAGGCTGGCTGCTGCTCCCACACACCGCCATCAGCTGCTGGAGGCTGGCTGGCTGCTGGAGGCTGGCTGCTGCTGCTCCTCCTCCCCGCCATCACCAGCTGGAGGCTGGCTGCTGCTCCTACACCCCGCCATCAGCTGATGGAGGCTGCCTGCTCCTCCGCCCCGCCATCACCAGCTGGAGGCTGGCTGCTGGAGGCTGGCTGCAGCTCCTTCACCCCGCCATCACCAGCTGGAGGCTGGCTTCTGCTCCTGCACCCCGCCATCAGCTGCTGGAGGCTGGCTTCTGCTCCTCCACCCCGCCACCAGCTGCTGGAGGCTGGCTGCTGCTCCTGCACCCCGCCATCAGCTGCTGGAGGCTTCTGTTCCTCCACCCCGCCATCAGCAGCTGGAGGCTGGCTGCTGGAGGCTGGCTGCTGCTCCTCCACCCCGCCATCAGCTGATGGACGCTGGCTGCAGCTCCTCCACCCCGCCATCACCAGCTGGAGGCTGCCTGCTGCTCCTCCACCCCGCCATCAGCTGCTGGAGGCTGGCTGCTGCTCCTGCACCCTGCCATCAGCTGCTGGAGGCTGGCTGCTGCTCCTCCACCCCACCATGACCTGCTGGAGGCTGGCTGCAGCTCCTCCACCCCGCCATCAGCTGCTGGAGGCTGGCTGCAGCTCCTCCACCCCACCATCAGCCGTTGGAGGCTGGCTGCTGCTCCTCCACCCTGACATCACCAGCTGGAGGCTTCTGTTCCTCCACCCCACCATCAGCAGCTGGAGGCTGGCTGCTTGAGGCTGGCTGCTGCTCCCCCACCCCGCCATCACCTGCTGGAGGCTTCTGCTCCTCCACACCGCCACCAGCTGCCTGTGGTGAACCGCTGACGACCAGCCCAGGCCCACGTCTCACCTCTCCCTGCCCGCCCTGGATGCACAACCACCCACCAAGGCTCAAGCTTCCCCCTGCCCGCTGCACGTCCAGCCGGCCTCTGCCCTGTCCCCTCTCTCACCTGCATCACATCCAGGCTCATCAGGCATCCCCATGCCCGCAGCCTTCTCCCACCCACACTCAACACCACCGAACACAGGATCAGGCTCCACCATCCCCGAAGACTTCTCCCACCCTCACTCAACACCATCACACCCAGCATCAGGCTCCCCCAGCCCCGCAGCCTTCTCCCACCCACACTCAACACCATCGCACCCAGGATCAGGCTCCCCCATCCCCGCAGCCTTCTCCCACCCACACAGCCTCTCCAACGCCATCCACACCTCCAGGACACCCACCCTCAGCATCACCACCACCCACCCCACAACACGCTCACCCTCACCCGGCTGACACCTGGGACAGACCCGGGGAATGGGCCATGGAGGAACCAGGCTCACCTCTCGAACCCTGCGGCCCACTATTAAGCACCCTCCCCTGGGTTAAAGACCCTAGTCCACGCCGGCTGGACCTCCAGCAGCCTGGTCATCCAAATCCAATTTCGTACGTCTGGTCATCCTAAGTAACACTTAGAAAAATATTTTCGCACACTGGTAATCCAAATTAACACTTAGAAAATTTCCAGCTTCTGTGTGCTGACACTTAGAAAAAGTTCAACACTTAGAAATTATTTTCGCACACTGGTAATCCTAAGTAACACTTAGAAAATTTCCAGCTCCTGCGTGCTGACACTTAGAAAAAGTTCAACACTTAGAAAAAGTTCAACACTTAGAAAATTTCCAGCTCCTGCGTGCTGACACTTAGAAAAAGTTCAACACTTAGAAAATTTTCAGCTCCTGCGTGCTGACACTTAGAAAAAGTTCAACACTTAGAAAATTTCCAGCTCCTGCGTGCTGACACTTAGAAAAAGTTCAACACTTAGAAAATTTCTGACACCTCGGCTTCAGGCAGTGGCTCATCCCTCTGCATTGATCCGGACTTGGGACCGGCCCCGGAGGTCCGGGGGTTGCATTGCTGGGCCACCGAGTTCCACCCACCTCCGCGACTGGTCTTCCCGTTTGGTGGATGCGGAGGAGGGTGGGAGGTACGGGGGCTAGGACCCCGACAAAAACTTGGATCGAGGGCTGACTTTCAATGGATCGCAGCGAGGTAGCTGCTCTGCCACGCACGAAACCCTGACCCAGAATCAGGTCGTCTGCAAGTCATTTAGCACCACGTTCTCCACAAACGTGCAGTGCGCAATTGGAGAGGGGCAGCCATCATTCGGCCGCACCCCAGCCCAGTCACGAACGGCTCTCCGCACCGGCCCGAGGGCCAGCTATCCGGGACCAACCGAAGATTCGCGGCGCTACGGTATCATTACGTCTAGGCGGGATTCTGACTTAGAGGCGTTCAGTCATAATCCCACAGATGGTAGCTTCGCCCCATTGGCTCCTCAGCCAAGCACATACACCAAATGTCTGAACCTGCGGTTCCTCTCGTACTGAGCAGGATTACTATTGCAACAACACATCATCAGTAGGGTAAAACTAACCTGTCTCACGACGGTCTAAACCCAGC
>NW_027223296.1:0-21147 GCF_043380555.1 Nothobranchius furzeri | reverse complement strand
TTCTCCTGCCACCAAACTCGACACACTCCACACCACGGCTGCGTCTAGAAATTCTGTCCATAAAAGTGATGAACAGAACCGGTGACAAAGGGCAGCCCTGGCGGAGTCCAACCCTCACTGGGAACAGGTCCGACTTACTACCGGCTATGCGGACCAAACTCACTCTCCTCTGGTAAAGGGACTGAATGGCCCTTAACAGAAAGCCACCCACCCCATACTCCTGGAGCGTCCCCCACAGGGTGCCCCTGGGGACACGGTCATAAGCCTTCTCCAAATCCACAAAGCACATGTGGATTGGTTGGGCAAACTCCCATGCCCCCTCCATCACCCTTGCAAGGGTATAGAGCTGGTCCACAGTTCCACGGCCAGGACGAAAACCACATTGCTCCTCCTCTATCTGAGATTCAACTATCGATCGGACCCTCCTCTCCAGTACCTTGGCGTAGACCTTTCCAGGGAGGCTGAGGAGTGTGATCCCCCTATAGTTGGAACACACCCTCAGGTCACCCTTCTTAAAGATGGGGACCACCACCCCGGTCTGCCACTCCCTAGGAACTGCCCCCGATGACCACGCAATGTTGTAGAGACGTGTCAACCATGACAGCCCTACAACATCCATAGCCTTGAGATACCCAGGATGAACCTCATCCGCCCCCGGGGCTCCGCCGCTGTGTAGTTGTTTGACTACCTCAGCAACTTCTGCCCCCGAGATCGGACAGTCCATCCCCAGGCCTCCCAGCTCTGGTTCCTCCTCGGAATGCGCATTGGTGGGATTGAGGAGCTCCTCAAAGTATTCCTTCCACCGTCCGACTATAGCCTCAGTTGACGTCAGCAGCTCCCCATCCCCACTGTAAACAGTGTGAGCGAGTTGCTGCCTTCCTCTCCTGAGGCGCCGGACAGTTTGCCAGAACCTCTTTGGAGCCGATCGATAGTCTTTCTCCATGGCCTCACCAAACTCCTCCCACGCCCGAGATTTTTCCTCGGCAACTGCCACTGCTGCACCCCGCTTGGCTATCCGGTACCTGTCTGCTGCCTCCGGAGACCCACAGACCAGCCACGCCCTGTAGGCCTCCTTCTTCAGCCTGACGGCTCCCCGAACCTCTGGTGTCCACCAGCGGGTACGGGGGTTGCCACCACGACTGGCACCGGCCACCTTACGACCACAGCTAGCAACAGCCGCCTCGACAATCGCAGAGTGGAACAAGGCCCACTCGGACTCAATGTCCCCCACTGCTCTCGGGACGTGGTCAAAGCTCTGCCGGAGGTGGGAGTTGAAGACCGTCTTGACAGGTTCTTCTGCCAGGCGTTCCCAGCAGACCCTCACTATGCGTTTGGGTCTGCCAGGTCTACGCGGCATGTTCCCTTGCCATCTGATCCAACTCACCACCAGGTGGTGATCAGTTGACAGCTCCGCCCCTCTCTTCACTCGGGTGTCCAAAACATACGGCCGCAGGTCAGATGATACGACTACAAAATCTATCATCGACCTGTGACCTAGGCTGCCCTGGTACCAAGTGTACCGGTGGGCATCCTTATGTTCGAACATGGTGTTCGTTATGGCCAAACTGCGGCTTGCACAGAAGTCCAATAACAAAACACAGCTCGAGTTCAGATTAGGTGGGCCGTTCCGCCCAATCACACCCCTCCAGGTCAAGCTGTCATTGCCCACGTGAGCATTGAAGTCCCCCAGCAGGACAATGGAGTCCCCTGATGGAGCACTATCTAGCACTCGTCCCAGGGACTCCAAAAAGGGTGGGTACTCTGAACTGATATTTGGCCCATAAGCACAAACAACAGTCAGGACCCGTTCCCCGACCCGAAGGCGCAAGGAAGCTACCCTCTTGTCCCCCGGGGTAAACCCCAACACACAGGCAGAGAGTCTCGGGGCTAACAAAAAGCCAACCCCAGCCCTCCGCCTCTCACCCGGAGCAACTCCAGCAAAGTAGAGTGTCCAACCCCTCTCCAGGTCTCGGGTTCCAGAGCCAATGCAATGTGTCGAGGTGAGTCCGACTATATCTAGCTGGTACCGCTCAACCTCTGCCACAAGCTCCGGCTCCTTCCCCGCCAGCGAGGTGACGTTCCATGTCCCAAAAACTAGTTTTCTTGTCCGGGGATTGGACCGCCAAGGCTCCCGCCTTGGTCTGCCACCCGATTCGCATTGCACCGGACCCTTCATGTTCCTCCTGCGGGTGGTGGGTCCACAGTTGGACGAGCCCATGTATCCGGTTCGGGCTGGGCTCGGCCGGATCCCATGGGCGAAAGCCCGGCCACCAGGCGCTCGCTCACGGGCCCCAACCCCAGGCCTGGCTCCAGGGTGGGACCCCGGTAACCCTCCGGGCCGGGTACTCCGACTCTTCGTTTTAACCGCCATGAAAGATCCTTCGAACCGTTCTTTGTCTCACCCTTCACCTAAGACCAATTTGTCATGGGAGACCCTACCAGGGGCACTAAGTGCCCCAGCCAACATAGCTCCTAGGATCATTAGGGCACTCAAACTCCTCCACCACGATAAGGTGACGGTTCAAGGAGGAGCGTAGCGAAGGTGACAGTTTAATATCAAGTGGAAGCTCATTCCAGAGAGAAGGAGCCAAGACCGAGAAAGCCCGATCACCTCTAGACCTGTACCTAGTTAGTGGGACAGTCAGTATCTCCATCATCATGCTTATGTAAACAGATGATGTAGACAGAGTAAATTAATAGTCTCACAACATTTAAGTCATGCTGTGGTGTAGAGTACACCTCAGTGTTAAGACTTAAAAAACAAAGATCCGCATATAGGCCTCTCTCACACACATACAAGTACTTGACAGATATGAGTAAAAAAGTAACATAGAGAACAATGAAACTAATTGTAAATAATAAATTATCCATTCCAAAATACAAGTACTTTGCATATGAAAGAAACATTTGCACTGCTTTCCTTAATGTGCATCATCATCATTCTTATGTAAACAAAGGACAACCAAGTCCTCGGCTCATAAATTTGAAGTTGTGCTGTCTTGTCCAGTACAACTCCATGTTTACACTTCCAACCAAACACCTACATGTTGTTTACATGCTGCTGTTTGCACCGTCACAACACCAAGGTGTCTTTTTGCTTGGCATCTGGAAGGCAGTCATTCCAAGGCAGAGCGTGTGAAACCATGTTGAACAACTTCCACGTTGAATCTAACAAGGACAAAGAAATGCATCCACATAACCTTTGTTACAGAGCACTTCATTACAATATTTGTGATCAATTTCATGCCTGAACTGTTAATCTTTACTACAAATGATCAGTTAAAATTTACGTCATTGGTATTATCAGTACACGTGTTTAGATCTTCTCATGTCACATATTGATGGAATGGATCTTTTTTTACATAGGTACTACCAAATAAATGACTAGAGGGGCAAACAGTAAATGGCTTCTATTTTCATTAAACCGTATATAGCAGTGTTTCCCAACCCTGGGTCCTGGCACCCTAATGGGTTCTCCACAAGATTGCAGGGGGTCCACACACCTGTGCCTGTGATGAAGTTGTGAGGCTCTAAAGATGATATTTTTAAAAAATTAAATTTATAAATTGCTCAGGACACAAACAATTGTACAATTAACACTGTGTATTAGAGTTACAACCCCTTATGGATGTACAGTATAAAATGTAGAATCATTCACTTTTGATGTGTGTGTGTGTGCGTAGGGATTGTGGTTGTAAGGTGCTTGGCTCATGTTGGACACAAACAAGAGGGTGCTTGTGGGAAAAAAGTTGTGAACCGCTGCTCTAAAGTCATTCATCCAGTCACTCACACATAAAAGCAGGGGTAGGGAACCCTGGTCCTGGAGAGCCTCTAGCACATTTTAGAGGTTTCCTTGCTTCAACACATTTGATTCACTTGTTCAGCAGCTCATGAGGCTCTACAGAGGCGTTAATCACCTGCTGATTATCATCAGGTGTGTTAATGCTGTGTAGCCTCTAAACATGCTGGGTAGCAGCTCTCCAGGACTAGGGTTTCTTACACCTCCATTAAATGCACAATAATTAACTTTTTGATTTTTTCAACATCATTTTCACTATCCCTTAAAAAACAAAAAGAACACTTCCAAGCATCATATAAGGCCACAACAAAGTTTGACTAACGTGCACGTCTGTTATCATGGATTCATAGGACTTCAGGGCTTGTTTTTGCTGACATTCAACAGATGTTTACCTGTGGTCACAACACTGCTTTTCTCTCAGTGTCTTCCTTCTGTGTTGGTCACACCTTGTTGGTTATTTTTCAAAAAAATGATGTTAGACAATAGTAACGTCACATATCAACATGCTGCCCTTGGAGTCTGCTTACAGCACTTGATGAGGGGACTAGGTGTGATGAATGAAGGCTGATGAGATGAATGATGGTGCATGCAGGTCAGGGCATGGCAGGGTCATGACAGTCTTACCTCTGCACGCTCTGTCTTTCCTTCTTTTGGTGTGGTTCATGCGCGGCGCGCGCTCCTGCATAAAATCCCACGTCCTTGCTGGATTAACAGCCACTGCTTTCTCTTCACAAACAGTTTAATTTAAGATTTAAACATGAAACGGAAAACTGTCAGCAACGTGGGACAGTGTTTCTATTTGCGGGTAATCTGGTCTCCCTTTACTACAGCAGCCACTCAGCTACGGAGGCTGCTGGCCTACGGAGGCTCGGAGCTGGACTCTGGCAAAGGTGAACAGGATCAAACTACCTTTTTTTTAAAAAAAAAAACATTTTTATTGAAAGAAGAAAACAACAGTACTTGCAATTACCAAAATACAATTAACCTTTCTTCATTTTTCTAGGTAAATAACAAAAAAAAAACCAAAAAAAAAAAACAAGACAACTAAACACAAAAACATCCCAAAACAAAGACCCCCCCACCCCCACCCCCCGTCCCACACAGATCAACACAACCATCAAACATATTATCGGAATATAACAATAACAGAAGTACATTTAAACAGGTAATACCTCTAGACTAGTAAAATAAGAGATAAAGGGTTGCCACTTGTGAAAAAATTTGGCCGTGCAACCTCTCAACTTATATTTGATTTTTTCAATTTTAAAAAAAAAACATGACATCTTTAAGCAATTGGGAAACAGTAGGACACTTAGCAGACTTCCAATGCAACAATGTTAGACGTCTCGCTAATAGGGATGTGAAGGCAATAATATCCTTTTGTGTGGAGTCCAGTATAAGTGAGCGGTCAGGAATCCCGAATACTGCAATCGGAGGACAAGGATGAAGAGTTACCCCAAGAACAGTTGACATAATAGCAAAATACCCTGTCCAGAAACTTTTTAGCTCAGGACACACAAAAAAAAAAAACATGTGGCGAAGGTGACAAGGAGAACCCTGGCATTTATCACATTTATTTTCCACTTCTGGATACAATTCAGAAAGTCTAGACTTAGAGAAATGCACCCTATGAATAACCTTAAATTGAGTAAGTCCAAGACGAGCGCAGGAGGTGGAAGATCGTACCCTTGCTATAGCCTGTTCCCAAGACTCCTCATGTATTCCAATTCCTAGTTCTCCTTCCCATATACCCCTAAGCTTAACCTTAGAGTGGTTACTAAAAGACAGAATAACATCATAGAGTTTCGAAATGGTTCCTCTGTGATGAGGAATAAAAGATAACGTAGTTTCCAACCGCTGTTCTGGAGGTAAAGAGGGGAAATTTGGGAAACACTTGGCATCAAAATTTCGAATTTGAAAATAGCGAAACAAATGGGTAATAGGGAGATTATAACGAGAAGACAAATTGGGAAAACTATCGAACACACCATCCACATATACATGTTTAAACTGTTCTATACCCTTGTCACACCACACTGAGAATGTCGAGTCCAAAAGTGAAGGAGGAAACAAATGATTGTCGGTTAGAGGACCCGAGGAGGATGGCATTACAAAATGAAAGTGTCGTCTAAACTGAAACCAGATTTTGAGTGTGTTAAGAACCACCAGATTATCAGTATACAGAGAGGGTTTTACGGGTAAAGAGGAATAGAGCAAAGCTGGTAAAGAAGAGCCCTTACATGATGATAGCTCCAATTTACGCCACGAGGAACCAGAAGATTTTAGCCAGTAGCAAAGTTTATGGATGTGAGCGGCCCAGTAGTAAGCTAGAAAATTAGGTAATGCAAGTCCTCCACTAAATCTGCATTGCTGCAGCAAAGTTTTAGAAACCCTAGGCGGCTTCCCTCCCCAAATGAAAGGACCAATAATCTTGTCCAGTGAAACAAAGAAATGTTTCGGCAAAAATAAGGGAATTGACTGAAATAAAAATAAAAATTTTGGTAAGATGTTCATTTTAACAACATTAATCTTACCGATTAAAGAAAGGGGGAGATTACCCCATCTTTGAATATCAGATGTGATCCTAGATATAAGAGGAGATAAATTTGCTGATTTAAGGCCAGATAGAGAGCGAGTCACGTTAATCCCTAAGTACTTAAACCCAGAGGGACTGAGACGAAAGGGTAGATCGGACTGTTGAAGTTGACGTGCTGCCATATTAACAGGAAAACACCCACTTTTCCCTAAATTTAATTTATAACCTGAAAACGAGCTGAAGTTCTCCAGAGTACTTAAAACAGCAGGGATGGAGCGAGCAGGGTCAGTCATATATAATAACAAGTCATCAGCATACAATGATACTTTATGCGTAATTACGGATGATTCCCTTGAATACAGAAGAAGATCTTAATGTAATGGACAGCGGCTCGATGGCAATGGCAAAAAGTAAAGATGACAAAGGGCAATCTTGACGACAACCACGACCCAGAGCTAAATAATCAGAGTAAACATCATTAGTATGAACACTGGCTTTAGGGGATGAATAAAGAAGCTTAATCCAGCAAGTGAATTTATCACCAAAACCAAATTTCTCCAAAACTGCAAACAAGTATTCCCACTCCACCCTATCGAAAGCCTTTTCAGCATCTAAAGAAATCACAAGTTCAGGAAGTTGAGATAGATGCTTTGAGTAAATAACGTTAAAGAGTGTACGGGTATTAAAAAACAATTGCCGTCCCTTTATAAAGCCGTTCTGCTCTTCAGATATAATTTGAGGAAGCACATCCTCAAGGCAAGACGCAATTACTTTAGCCAATACCTTTGCATCGGCATTAAGCAGAGATAATGGCCTGTAGGAACCACAGGAAGTTGGGTCCTTGTCATTTTTGATAAGGAGCGCTATGGTGGCCTGTGTGAAACTAGGTGGTAATGAACCTGATTCCAAGGACTCGTTAAACACAGACAAAAGCAATGGTGCCAGTTTACCAATAAGTGTTTTATAAAATTCAATACAAAACCCATCCGGGCCTGGGGCTTTATTAGACTGCATAGCTTTAATAGCTTTTAATACTTCTTCAGCAGATAATGGGGAGTCCAATTGCCCGGCCTTATCAGTACCAATAACAGGGTTTGAAAGAGTCTGAAGAAATTCATTCATTTTAGCTTTATCCTTTGGAAATTCTGACTTGTACAACAAAGAGTAAAATGTTTTAAAGGTAGAATTAATTTCCAAGGGATCTGTAGTAATATTGTCATAAGAGTTTTTAATACTGGGTATCACACGCGAGGAGGCCTGACGTCGTAACTGATGTGCCAACAAGCGATTAGCCTTGTCACCGTATTCATAATATGAGCCACGACTGCGTAGTAATAAGTGCTCAGCCTCTTTGGTTGACATAAGATCAAATTCTGCTTGCAAATCAAGGCGCTGCTTCAGTAATTCTGGAGAAGGGTTCAGTACATAACTTTGATCAAAGTTACTAATTGCAGCCGTAAGTTCTTTAAGCCTGGCATTAATCTTTTTATTAGCACGGACAGAATATGAAATAATTTGACCTCTCAAATAGCATTTAAGAGTCTCCCACAGCAGAGAATATGAAACAGAATCATCCCGATTGAAGAACAAGAACTCCTCAATAGAGCTTGAAATAAATTCACAACATTCTTTATCCGCCAGAAGGAGAGAATTAAATCTCCAAAGTGGAGGACTACGTTTATAGGTAGAGAGTTGAACATCCAATAGCAGAGGAGAGTGATCAGATATTACAATACCAGAATAGTCGGAATTATTAACACATGAATTGAGAGTTCTGTCGATGAAAAAATAATCAATTCTGGAATAAGATTGGTGGACCTGGGAGAAAAACGAAAAATTTTTGATTGTAGGATTGCGAAGTCTCCATGGATCAACAAGATCATTCTGTTTCATGGATGGAGTCCAATTACGAGGACCAGAATGATCCAAGCTTGGAACAAAAACACAATTCAGATCACCACCAAAAATAAGCAAATGTGTATTCAGAAAGGGGATGTTACTCAGCAATCTATTAGCGAATTAAGCATCATCAAAATTCGGGGCAAATACGTTTACCAACAAAACCTTTTTCTGCATTAGGGTGCCAGCAACAATGATGTATCTACCATTCCCATCAGCGATAACATTGGTCGAAGAGAATTGAACATTCTTATTGATGAGAATGGCCACTCCTCTAGCTTTCGAATTAAAATTTGAGTGAAAAACCTGACCTACCCAAGGACAATATAACCTATAACCTTGTTCCTTTTTGTTCCTTCTTGTTTCTTCTTCTTGTTGTTTCTTCTTGTTTATTCTTTCTTCTTGTTCCTTCTTCTTCTTGTTCCTCATTGTTCCTTCTTCTTCTTGTTCCGTCTTCTTGTTCCTTCTTGTAACTTCTTTTTTCTTCTTTCTTCTTCGTTTCTTGTTTCTTCTTCTTGTTCCTACTTGTTTCTTCTTCTTCCTTCTTCTTGTTGAAGAAAGAAGAAACAAGAAGAAACAAGAAGAAGAAGAAACAAGAAGGAACAATAAGAAAAAGGAACAAGAACAAACAAGAAGGAACAACAAGAAGAAGAAAGAAGAAAACAGACTGGCATTATCCTGGTACATGATGCATGTCTCCGCTCAAAGATGTGTTCAGATTAATTACAGTTATGTGGACCAATGGTTGATGTGATCCACCCGGATGTAAAAGATCGATTGCTATACCTTTAACATCAGGGGTACAGTAGCCCCCTGTCCGCATGTAAAAAAATAAATAAATAAACTAAACGGTGCTTTGCGGATCGATCAGCTGACACTACACTCTCGAAGGATTCAGGATGAAGATGGCGGAACGGTCGTAAGGACTCTGTGTCAGTAAAGCACATCTGTTTGGGTAGATAGGAATAAAATCCTAGACTGCTCTGTCTTTGCAGCCACCGTACTCATACTTTCCGAAACTTGAAATGACGATTGCAGCGACTTATCAACAATAAAACAAGTAGAAGCATTTCCTCTGTTTACAGCTCTCTCGTCATTTGTTTATTTTTTCACATGCAGACCGGGCGCTGCCATGTTGGAATCACGTCAGCAGAGAACGCGCTTTGTTTGGCCAGTAGAATATTTCAGAAGCTGATGTGTGCACACAAATATAAAACAGGTTTTATTTTCATACAGTTCTTCTATCAGTAATCTCAAATGCATTCCTCCAAATAGCATGCCGAACTTTAGCTTACCTGTCGAGCAGAAAACAGGCAACCGCAGCGTCTGTGGACAGCCCAACCGTCTCTCAGCGAACGCCAACGTTGAAAAGACTCTCCCAAAAACACTCTGGTCTTATTTCTCACTTCAGAGGCCTTTCTCTTCTTCTCGTAGACTTCGAAGACACCTTTTCTCTTGCGACTCTCAGCCATTTTCATAAGAACCCGTTGAGATAAAAGTGCGCATGCGCAAGGAGAAAAATGACCCAGGGGCGAGCACGTACGACGGACTTACGCAAAGGCTTCGCCAGAATGATTGACAGTTATGCGGACCAATGTTTGACGTGATCCACCCGGAAGTAAAAGATCGATTGCTATACCTTTAACATCAGAGGTACAGTAGCTATATAGCAACCCCAGATGCTAACAGAATTTGGAAACCAGTATTTATAGCTATTGAAGCTTCCCAGTAATGTGTAACACCTGCTGCCAACAAGCTATAAATCCTAAAAATACTTTCTATGCCCAGATTGTATATAATTCTATAATTAATAATAAGTGAATGCACAGATAGATAGAAGGCACACATGGCTGACATTTGGCTCCAGTACAGTAATAGACATTTCAATGACATACAACCAAATGTTTTTCCAATACTTTATTTGAGGAAAAAAAAGCCTATCAATTAAACGCTAATCACATTCCATGTTGCAAGAAACCATGACGAGGTGTTTCAGGATCAACTTTACGTGGACATCTCAGCCGCTCATTTATGCGAGAGCATACCTTGTACCACTGGTCCACACTCAGGTTAGGGAAGCACTGGGAAACTAAGGAATGTACCCGCTCTTTCACATTCTCAGGAAGGGCCATTTTCCCGTTTGTGCCCTCCCAGTTGCATTTCTTTACCCAGCTGTTATATGTCTGGAATGGCACAATACTCATGAAGACAGCGTACACGTCTGGGTGATGTTGTAAAAAGTCTCCTCTCTGTCCGACGGCAAAGTCCTCAAAGTAATGTCTGGTGTCGGAGTTGGGGTTGGTACTGGGTGGTCTTGGAGTATAGATTCTTGTGCAGGTCTACGGGAGGGAGAGGCTTGAGTGGGAGTCTCTGTCTGCAGAGCCGGATTAAATAAATGGACTACACTAGGCAGGCTGCATTTTATGGGCCCCCCCTCCATCAATGTTATTTAATGAATTGAAATCTGAAACTTACCAAAGTTACTTATAAAAGTTCATTCACATTTTACGTAGCCTAGTCTTTGGTTACAAATTGGTAGTTTGTATGTAAAACATTCTATCAGACAATTTTTTGATATTAATTACACGTCATTACACAGCTGTATTAAATGCTAATAAATTGTCCTCATCTTATCCATTGGGAGTGTCAATGTTAAGGCGGTACCAGTAAATAACCACTAGGTGTCATTAGGGATGCACCGATGGATCAGCATTTGATCGTAATCGGCCGATAGCGCCCCTATCGGTTTTGATCGGAGTTTTCAAAATAGATCAAAGCAGACCGATCAGGTAGGGTTGTCACGGTAACCAGTGTAGCGGTAAACCCCGGTAAAAAAAAAAGTTGACAATAATAATAACCGTCTTGTTTTTAAAAAAAACTATTATCTCGGTGGGTTTACCGTGGCTGCGGTGTAGGCGCGGTGACCCTTACCTGTCAGCGCGCTCCTGAGAGGAGCGGAGCTGAGATGAGATGAGGATCCAACGCGGAGCAGGAAAACAGGCAGACAGGTGAGCACATTCAAAGGGTTTTAATACTGAAGCACGCCTGACAATGAAACAATGATCTGACACAGTACAAAGAACAGACAGGGTTTAAATACAGGAGGGTTGGGAGCTAAGGTGATTGGGAAACGAGAGGCAGGTGGGAGTAATCAATGAGACACAAGGCTGAACTAAACGGGGAGACATGACCGGGTGTGACAGTACCCCCCCCCCCTCAAGGGGCGGATCCCAGACGCCCACAGGAACGAGGAGCAGGGTGGGAGGAGGGGAACTAGGAGGAAGGGCCCGGAGGAACAGAGGGACCAGCAGAGGGGTAGAGGAGGAGGCGACGACAGGCTCTTGGAGGCCGGCGTCTGAGGCAGAGAAGGAGACGACGAGCCCTGGGGGCCGGCGTCTGAGGCAGAGGAGGAGACGACGGGCCCGTGGAGGCCGGCGCCTGCGGCAGATGAGGAGGCGACGGGCCCTTGGAGGCCGGCGCCTGCGGCAGATGAGGAGGCGACGGGCCCTTGGAGGCCGGCGCCTGCGGCAGATGAGGAGGCGACGGGCCCTTGGAGGCCGGCGCCTGCGGCAGATGAGGAGGCGACGGGCCCTTGGAGGCCGGCGCCTGCGGCAGATGAGGAGGCGACGGGCCCTTGGAGGCCGGCGCCTGCGGCAGAAGAGGAGGCGATGGGCCCTTGGAGGCCGGCGCCTGCGGCAGATGAGGAGGCGACGGGCCCTTGGAGGCCGGCGCCTGCGGCAGAAGAGGAGGCGACGGGCCTCTGGAGGCCGGCGCCTGCAGCAGAGGAGGAGCTCTGCAGGCTGGGCCGGCGACAAAGTCACTGCAGGCTGGGCCGGCGTTGCCCTCAAAACCACCATCGGAACCGGAGACCGTGGAGACGCCGGGCTGGATGGAGCGTCGGCCTCTTGAGTGCAAAGTGCATCCCCAGACGAGGCAGCGGCGATGTCATCGGACGAGCCGACTTCGGGGACGTCATCAGAGGAGGCGGCGACGTCGTCGGACGAGCCGACTTCGGGGACGTCATCAGAGGAGGCGGCGACGTCGTCGGACGAGCCGACTTCGGGGACGTCATCAGAGGAGGCGGCGACGTCGTCGGACGAGCCGACTTCGGGGACGTCGTCAGACGGGACGTCATCGGACGTGGCGGCGACGTCATCAGAGGAGGCGGCGACGTCATCAGACGGGACGTCATCAGAGGAGGAGGCGATGTCATCAGACGGGACGTCATCGGACGGGACGTCATCGGACATGGCGGCGACGTCATCAGAGGAGGAGGCGACGACTTCGGACACGTCGTCATCAGAGGAGGAGGCGACGACTTCGGACACGTCGTCATCAGAGGAGGAGGCGACGACTTCGGACACGTCGTCATCAGAGGAGGAGGCGACGACTTCGGACACGTCGTCATCAGAGGAGGAGGCGACGACTTCGGACACGTCGTCATCAGGGGTGACGACTTCGGACACGACGTCATCAGAGGCGTCGACTTCTGGACAGGCGACGTCATCAGAGGCGTCGACTTCTGGACAGGCGACGTCATCAGAGGCGTCGACTTCTGGACAGGCGACGTCATCAGAGGCGTCGTCTTCAGAACACGAGGAAGAGGCGTCGACTTCAGAACACGAGGAAGAGGCGTCGACTTCAGAACACGAGGAAGAGGCGTCGACTTCAGAACACGAGGAAGAGGCGTCGGCCACAGGACTGGCGTCGGCCACAGGACTGGCAGGGGCGTCGGCCACAGGACTGGCAGGGGCGTCGGCCACAGAGCCCTGGACCGTCGACTTCTAGACCGTCGACTTCTGGACCGTCGACTTCTGGACCGTCGACTTCTGGACCGTCGACTTCTGGTCCGGGGGCGTCGACTTCTGGTCCGGGGGCGTCGACTTCTGGTCCGGGGGCGTCGACTTCTGGTCCAGGGGCGTCGACTTCTGGTTCGGGGGCGTCGACTGCTGGACCGCCGACTGCTGGACCGCCGACTGCTGGACCGCCGACTGCTGGGGCCGACCCGTCCGCTTCGGGGCCAGAACTGGAACCGTCTGCTTCTGGGCCCATCCCTTCTGCTTCTGAGCCCGTCCCTTCTGCTTCTGGGCCCTCTGGAGTGGAGGCGAGGCAGCTGCAGGAGGGGCTGCCTGGACAGGCTGGACTGGAAGTGGTGGAACTGGTAGGGCTGGAAGCCGTGAGAGCAGGGGGGACAGCCCGTCCAACTGAAGCTCCTGGAGGTTGAGGGTTCGACGGAGCTGGGCCAGTTCAGAGAGAGAGAAGTTTAATGAGAAATTAATGAGAAATTAAAATCAATAGTGCAATATAATATAACAAAGAAACATTTGCAGGTTTACAAGCAAACACACAACTTACACAATGCTAAGAATGGGCGCGGGCAGAAGCATAAGCTTATAAGCCCAGCCCCCCAAACCCTTTGAACTTAAACAAAATTTTAGAATAGCGTACCGATTCCATAATTTTTACATCATGTTTGAAATGTATGGGAATATATTCAAATCCCCATTCTAGCTTCATAAAAAAAAAAAAAGACCTTTAATGTTTTATGCATTTTTTCATTGACTTGATTCATAATATTTAATCACATTTGATTTAAACATACCCTTAAACTTTACCATTGTTGAACAATCTTTTTGCTCCTGGTCTAATTTATTCCACACATCAACCCCAACACAAGAAATACAAAGTTGTTTCATTTTAGTTCTTACTTTAGGCTTTCTAAACATTTTATACCCTCTGAGATCATAAACACTCTCTCTGATCTGGAACAGATCCTGAATTTGTTTTGGCATCAAATTATACATCACTTTATACATAAACTGTGCAGTTCTTAATGTAACTAATTCTCTTAGCTTTAATACTTTTAAATGAATAAAAAGTAAATGTGTATGCTCTCTACAAGCTGCTTTATTTACAAGTCGGATTGCTCTCTTTTGAATTATAAACAAAGGCTTTAAGTGGGTTTCGTAGGTATTTCCCCACACTTCAACACAATACATGAAATAAGGCAGAAATAAGGAACAATACAAAAGATATAAAGCTTTTTCATCTAAAAATTCTTTAACTTTATAGAGAACTGCTAATGATTTCAATAACTTTGCTTTAATTGAGTCAATATGCGGTTTCCAACTTAACTTTTTTTCTATGGTTACGCCAAGAAATTTTATTTCATTCGCTCTTTCAATTTCTGTATTATTTATTTTGAGATTTGTATCCACTGTAATTGCTCTATTAGTAAATATGATAAATTTTGTTTTATTTAAATTTAAAGTTAATTTATTTAAGTTAAACCAACACTTTAATGCATTTAATTCTTTCTCAACCTTGTCCATTAATGTTATTAAATCTTTCCCAAAACTTAGAACATTAGTATCATCTGCAAATAGTATGAAATGCAATGTTTTAGAAACTAAACATATGTCATTAATATAAAGAATAAACAACAAGGGACCCAACACTGACCCCTGTGGGATACCGGTGGTCACTGTCAGTAGCTGTGAATCAGTGTTGTTAATGTGGACATATTGGAGTCTGTTCTCTAAATAACTCTTAATCCAGTCATAGGCCACACCCCTGATGCCATATCTACACAATTTTTTTATTAATAAGTCATGATTAACAGTATCAAAAGCTTTGGTCAGGTCTAAGAACACCCCAACAGCATATTGTTTGTTGTCAATTGCATCAGATATTTTCTCCACTAGATCAACAATTGCCAGAGAAGTTGTCCGATCACGTCTAAAACCATATTGCTGTTCAGAAAGAATATCATGATGCTCAATAAAGTCATACAATCTTTTATGAAATATTGTTTCTAGTATTTTGGAGAACTGAGATAAAATAGAAATTGGTCTATAATTAGAAAAGTCATGTTTGTCTCCAGCCTTATAGATAGGAATGACTTTTGCAACCTTCATCCTTTCAGGAAATCTTCCTGATTGGAGAGACTGGTTACAAATATGTGTAAGTGGTTTGGCTATAATCTCAATGATTTCTTTTACAACCGACATATCAAATCCATGTAAATCTGCTGACTTTTTACTTTTAAATGTTTTAACAACTGTTATAACTTCATTTTCATTTGTGCCTTGAATAAATATGGTTTTGTCTAAATTTGTTATTTTATTCACAGCATCAGCATCTAATTTAGTATTTGATATATCCTTTGCCAAATCTGGCCCAATTTCGGTAAAATACTTATTGAATTCATTTGCTATTTCTTTAGACTGATAAATTTCTTGATTGTCTTTTGTTAGAAAAATATTTGGAAGACTATTGGTTCCACTACCCTTTTTTATTACATCATTTAATATGCGCCACGTATTTTTAATGTTAGATTTATTTCCTTCCAATAATTTGCTATAATAATTTCTTTTACTAGATCTCATAATACTTATTAATTTATTCTTGTATATCTTGTAATTCTGTTCTGCTTCCTCCGTTCTTTTCTTTAAAAAGTCTTTATACAGCTTATTTTTTTTCCTGCAAGCCTTCTGAATCCCCTTAGTTATCCACGGCTTTTTAGCATATTTATTCTTATCCACCTTATAAAGCAAAGGGCAGTTTTTTCATAAAGAGAAGTTATAATATTTAAAAATTTTCCATAAGCCATATTTACATCTTCCACATAAACCTCCTCCCAATTTTGTTCCATTAAGTCAGTTTTAAATGAATTTACTGCTTCTTGATTTTTTAGCCTTGTAACAACCACAGATTCACTTTGAGTAGTTACAGTTGTCCTTTGTACGACTGTGAAAACCGGTAAATGATCAGACATATCGGTAATTACAAGACCACTTAACACATCATATTCAAGAATATTTGTAAAAATATTGTCGATCAGTGTCGCACTAGTTTTTGTAATTCGAGTTGGCCGAGTTATTAGTGGATACAGTCCCAAACTAAACATGGAATTAATAAACTCTGTATTTGCATTTTGCATTTGAGGATTCAACAGGTCAATGTTAAAATCCCCACAGACAAAACACATTTTTCTGTTGATTATGTCATCATACATATCAACTATTTTTTCTTTAAACATTTCAACACAAGATCCTGGTTTCCTATACATACAACTGACTAACACATTCTTAGACTTTTCTATTTGTATTTTCCACAGATACACACTCCATAATGTTATCCATAACTAATGTCATATCACCCACCAATCTACTTTGAAAGTTTTTATCAATATACAAAGCCACACCCCCACCTTTTTTGCAATCTCTACTTGTGGAAAACATATTATATCCTTCAATTTGAAACATAGATATCCTCCCTTCCTGGAGCCATGTCTCAGAGATTGCTATTACAGTAAATGGATGATTTGATTGCTTGCCAGTTCAGCCCGGAGACCAGCGAGCTCCGCTGGGTGGACGGGCTCACTCCTCCCCTGGCGGTTCGGGGAGGATAGAGTGTCCAGGTGACTCTCCTGGAGGCTGACGAGCTGGCGGATCCGGTCAAGCTCCACCTGGAGCTCCATCAGCTGGGCTGTGGGCGTGGTTCCTCCGCCTGCAGATGACGAAGGCGCTGGTTGGACCGGAGACGGGACTGCTGGTCTGACTGGGGGCGTATCCAAGTTGGCGCACAGAGCCAGAACTGCAGCGAGCTCGCGGCTCCGTCCAGGGACCAGCCGCTGCGGTGGAGCCCGGCATGCCTCCCCACGCCGTGGGCCAACTCCCGGGGAGCACACAGCCAGGCGGGTGCCCACGAAGCTGGAGCGATCCGGAAGCGGCTCCCGGTCCGACCCCTCGTCCGGTTCCGGGAGAGCAGCGAGGATTGCTGCGGCTGATGGCCGAGGACGGCGTTTTCGGCGAGGCAGAACTGAAGCAGGGGAAGGCGATGGAGAAGCTGGGTGGTGGCTCGGAGTGAGCCACTGAAGCAGGTGCTCCCACGGGAGAATCTCCTCGCTGGACCTCACAACGGGTTTGGGTCGGATCATTCTGTCAGCGCGCTGCTGAGAGGAGCGGAGCTGAGATGAGATGAGGATCCAACGCGGAGCAGGAAAACAGGCAGACAGGTGAGCACATTCAAAGGGTTTTAATACTGAAGCACGCTGGACAATGAAACAATGATCCGACACAGTACAAAGAACAGACAGGGTTTAAATACAGGAGGGTTGGGAGCTAAGGTGATTGGGAAACGAGAGGCAGGTGGGAGTAATCAACGAGACACAAGGCTGAACTAAACGGGGAGACATGACCGGGTGTGACATTACCAGCCACCGTATCATCTGCTGAAGTTGCCGGCGGCACATGCGCGCTTTGTTGTTTACAACCAAAACTTTCTTGAAGCTAAAGCTGAAATAATGGTCAAAGGAGGAGACGGCAGCGCTCAGGAGGACATTTATTATCCCTCAAAGAAGACAAAGTTGGAAGTACGGGCATCTTTTAGATATTTGAAGAATAACGAGGGACAGTTGATAGAAGACGGCTATCCTGTTTGCAGCACGTGCAGAAAAAGTGTCTGTGAAAGGCAGCAACGCTTCAAATCTCATGACACATCTGCGTGACCATCACCTACAACTCTACAGTCAACGCAAGGCAAGCTAACGTTAGCGTTTTAGCTCAAATGCGTGATCCGAGGATTTGGGTTGAGGGAGAATACAACGAGTCGCTATATAAAGCAGCCACAGCGCCGCTACCTGCATATAAACCGTGTCGCGGACACCCCCATGTTGAAATGACGCTATGCATTATGGGGCTCCCAGGGGCAGATAAGAGTTGGTCTCTCTCCGAGAATAATTATGAATTTAACAATGATTACTGCCTGATGACATTTTCCCACATCTGCAAAGCTCACTGGAAGGACACAAACCGAGGACAATAATTTCCTGATATAGGGTTTATTACTCAAGTAAGGGTAAAAAAGTATCTGATTAGAAGGCTACTTGAGTACTGAGTATCATCTGATCTAATATTTTTAAATGATGACATCAAACAGACATAAAATAAGAAGTTATGGGCAAATATTGGTATTTTAAAGACTAAAGGGGAAAAATGTAAACAAATAAACAACATAATTACAAAATAACACATTTTAGGCAAAATTTAGACACAAACTGAGGACAATATTTCCTGACATACAGGGTTTATTTAATTGTGTGAAAATGTAGCACGTTTAAAAAAATATCGCGATAATGCCGAAAACCGTGGTAATTTTAGTCACAATAACCGTGAGGTTAAATTTTCACACTGTGACAACCCTAATACAGACCATTTTAGATTAGGTTACATTTCCTTTATTCCCAGATTATGTCGTTTGTAGCACTCATTATAATGTTGTAGAAAATTTCTGGCCAATCCACGTGATCGGTATCGGTGATCGGTATCGGTGATCAGCATTCTTTGATATCGGTATCAGTGATCGGCAGCAAAAAACCTGATCGGTGCATCCCTAGGTGTCATTATACTATGTAAACAGAGCAAATATATTCATCTTATTTGCTCTGTTTACATTTAATCACTACATTTAATTAAAAATATTTTCTGCTAAATACAATAGCTTACAACATTTATAAATGTTGACAAATTAATCACATGATAGTGGAAAGACATTCAAGAATAAATAGATTAATTTGAATGGACTGAAGCATGTTTTAAAGGTGCAAACACAAACTATAAACACGCAGCCTAAATTATTACAGTATAAATTTTATACAATCTATAATCTTAAAAGAAAGTCTTTTAATAAAATGAAAACATTATCTTAAGTTTTGATCTTGCTTTATGCTCATTCAGGCTGTGTTTGCCTCTGCTGAATCAGAAATTCTGTGTCAATTTTCTGAGTGTGAACTTATTGTTTTGCTATTTGAACATTAATAAAAAATTTAAAAAATAAAAATAAAACCAGCAACACTTACCAAGGAAACCATTTAGCATTCTCCACTCTGGAATAATCTTCAGCCTTCCAGCATCACAGGCCTCAGTCACAGCAGAAACACGTCTGAAGAAATGTTCCTTGGTTAAGCTTCGGTTTATGTCTCCAGATTTCCTCTGTGATGCAGAAGAATATCCAATATTTTGAGAGGGATGGTTTAGTGCAAAGTACTCACGCATCCTGTCATCAGTTTGGTACCACTGCAGGATCAGATGTAGCTTGTTAACACCCTTTCTGGGTCTAGAGGCTCCTGCTGTAAGACTACAGGTGCTGGCCAGTAAATTAGAATATCATCAAAAGGTTGAAAATATTTCAGTAATTCCATTCAAAACGTGAAACTTGTACATTATATTCATGCAATGCACACAGACCAATGTATTTCCAATGTTCATTACATTTAAATTTGATATTCATAAGTGACAACTAATGAAAACTCCAAATTTGGTATCTCAAAAAATTAGAATATTCTGAAAAGGCTGAATATAGAAGACACCTGCTGCCACTCTAATCAGCTGATTTACTCAAAACACCTGCAAAGGCCTTTAAAAGGTCCCTCAGTCTTGTTTTGAAGGCACCACAATCATGGGGAAGACTTCTGACTTAACAGCTGTCCAAAAGACAATCATTGACACCTTGCACAAGGAGGGCAAGACACAAAAGGTGATTGCTAAAGAAGCTGGCTGTTCGCAGAGCTCTGTGTCCAAGCACATTAACAGACAGGCGAAGGGACGGAAAAAATGTGGTAGAAAAAAGTGTACAAGCTCTAGGGATAACCGCACCCTGCAGAGAATTGTGACGACAAACCCATTCAAAAATGTGGGGGAGATCCACAAAGAGTGGACTGCAGCTGGAGTCAGCGCTTCAAGAACCACCACGAGGAGACTCATGAAAGACATGGGATTCAGGTGTCGCATTCCGTGTGTCAAGCCACTCTTGAACAAGAAACAGCGCAAGAAGCGTCTCGCCTGGGCCAAGGACAAAAAGGACTGGACTGATGCTGAGTGGTCCAAAGTTATGTTTTCTGATGAAAGCAAGTTCTGCATTTCCTTTGGAAATCAAGGACCCAGAGTCTGGAGGAAGAGCGGAGAAGCACAGAATCCACGTTGCATGAGGTCCAGTGTAAAGTTTCCACCGTCAGTGATGGTGTGGGGTGCCATGTCATCTGCCGGTGTTGGCCCACTCTGTTTCCTGAGGTCCAGGGTCAATGCAGCCGTCTACCAGGAAGTTTTAGAGCACTTCATGCTTCCTGCTGCTGACCAACTTTATGGGGATGCAGACTTCACCTTTCAACAGGACTTGGCACCTGCACACAGTGCCAAAACCACCAGCACCTGGTTCAAGGACCATGGTATCCCTGTCCTTGATTGGCCAGCAAACTCGCCTGACCTTAACCCCATAGAAAATCTATGGGGTATTGTGAAGCGGAGGATGCAATACGCTAGACCCAACAATGCAGAGGAGCTGAAGACGACTATCAGAGCAACCTGGGCTCTCATAACACCTGAGCAGTGCCACAGACTGATCGAGTCCATGCCACGCCGCATTACTGCAGTTATTGAGGCAAAAGGAGCCCCGACTAAGTATTGAGTGCTATACATGCACATTCTTTTCATGTTCATTCTTTTCAGTTGGCCAACATTAGAGAAACAAACATTTTTTCATTGGCCTTTAGAATATTCTAATTTTCTGAGATACCAGATTTGATGTATTCATTGGTTGTCACCTATAAATATCAAAATTAAACGTAATAAACATCGGAAATACATTGGTCTGTGTGCATTGCATGAATATAATGTACAAGTTTCACGTTTTGAATGGAATTACTGAAATATTTTCAACCTTTTGATGATATTCTAATTTACTGGCCAGCACCTGTAATGGACGAGGCGTTCCTCTTCGGAACGAAAACCTCGTTGTCGCTCTCAGCCGCGGCCGAAGCCATGTTTGTTCACACACAGGTGAAAACAAGCGGGGCACTAATATATTACCGTGACTCACTCTGATTGGTTAAGGGTCAAACAAAGGCGTGCCATTC
>NW_027223295.1:15000-21422 GCF_043380555.1 Nothobranchius furzeri | reverse complement strand
CTGATGGCGGGGTGGAGGAACAGAAGCCTCCAGCAGCTGATGGCAGGGTGCAGGAGCAGCAGCCAGCCTCCAGCTGGTGATGGCGGGGTGGAGGAGCTGAAACCTGGGTCGGACCTGGTCTGCAGCAGGGCCCATTACCACTCAGAAGCTGATGGCAGTGTGTGTTTAGGTCCCTGCGGGGTGGATGAGCTGAAACCTGGGTCAGACTTGGTGTGCAGCAGGGCTCAGCACCCTCCAGAAGCCGATGACAGTGTGTCTTTAACTCCCTGCCTGGTGGGAGAGCTGAAAGCTGGGTCGGACCTGGTCTTTAGCAGAGCTCAGCAGCCTCCAGAAGCTGATGGCAGTGTGTGTTTCATCCCCTGCGGGGTGGGAGAGCTGAAACGTGGGTCGGACCTGGTCTGCAGCAGGGCCCATCACCATCCAGAAGCTGACGGCGGTGTGTGTTTAAGTCCCTGCGGGGTGGGAGAGCCATAACCTGGGTCGGACCTGGTCTGCAGCAGAGCTCAGCAGCCTCCAGAACCTGATGGCAGTGTGTCTTTAATCCACTGCGGGGTGCAGGAGCTGAAACCTGGGTCGGACCTGGTCTGCAGCAGGGCTCAGCAGCCAGCAGAAGGTGATGGCAGTGTGTGTTTAGTTCCCTGCGGGGTGCAGGAGCTGAAACCTGGGTCGGACCTGGTCTGCAGCAGAGCTCAGCAGCCAGCAGAAGCTGATGGCAGTGTGTGTTTAATTCCCTGCCTGGTGGGAGAGCTGTAACCCGGGTCGGACTTGGTCTGCAGCAGGGCCCATCACCATCCAGAAGCTGATGGCAGTGTGTCTTTAATTCCCTGCGGGGTGGAGGAGCAGAAACCTGGGTCGGACCTGGTCTATAGCAGAGCTCAGCAGCCTCCAGCAGCTGATGGCAGTGTGTGTTTAAGTCCCTGCCTGGTGTGAGAGCTGAAACCTGGGTCGGACCTGGTCTATAGCAGAGCTCAGCAGCCTCCAGCAGCTGATGGCTGCGTGTGTTTAAGTCCCTGCGGGGTGCAGGAGCTGAAACCTGGGTCGGACCTGGTCTATGGCAGAGCTCAGCAGCCTCCAGAAGCTGATGGCAGCGTGCCTCTAAGTCCCTGCCTGGTGGGAGAGCTGAAACCTGGGTCGGACCTGGTCTATAGCAGAGCTCAGCAGCCTCCAGCAGCTGATGGCTGCGTGTGTTTAAGTCCCTGCGGGGTGCAGGAGCTGAAACCTGGGTCGGACCTGGTCTATGGCAGAGCTCAGCAGCCTCCAGAAGCTGATGGCAGCGTGCCTCTAAGTCCCTGCCTGGTGGGAGAGCTGAAACCTGGGTCGGACATGGTCTGCAGCAGGGCTCGGCAGCCTCCAGAAGCTGATGGCAGTGTGTGTTTAAGTCCCTGCCTGGTAGGAGAGCTGAAACCTGGGTCGGACCTGGTCTATAGAAGAGCTCAGCAGCCTCCAGCAGCTGATTGCAGTGTGTGTTTAAGTCCCTGCCTGGTGGGAGAGCTGATATCCGGGTCGGACCTGGTCCACAGCAGGGCCCATCACCCTCCAGAAGCTGGTGGCAGTGTGTGTTTAAGTCCCTGCGGGGTGCAGGAGCTGAAAGCTGGGTCGGACCTGGTCTGCAGCAGAGCTCAGCAGCCTCCAGTTGCTGATGGCAGTGTGTGTTTAAGTCCCTGCCTGGTGGGAGAGCTGAAACCTGGGTCGGACCTGGTCTATAGCAGAGCTCAGCAGCCTCCAGCTGCTGATGGCGTGGTGGAGGAGCAGCAGCAGCAGCAGCCAGCCTCCAGCAGCCAGCCAGCCCCCAGCAGCTGATGGCGGGGTGGAGGAGCGGAAGCCAGCCTCCAGCAGCTTATGGCGGGGTGGAGGAGCTGAAACCTGGGTCGGACCTGGTCTATAGTAGAGCTCCGCAGCCTCCAGACGCTGATGGCGGTGTGTCTTTAAGACCCTGCCTGGTGGGAGAGCTGAAACCTGGGTCGGACCTGGTCTGTAACAGAGCTCAGCAGCCTCCAGAAGCTGATGGCAGTGTGTGTTTAGTTCCCTGCGGGGTGGAGGAGCAGAAACCTGGGTCGCACCTGGTCTATAGAAGAGCTCAGCAGCCTCCAGAAGCTGATATCAGTGTGTGTTTAAGTCCCTGCGGGGTGGGAGAGCTGAGACCTGGGTCGGACCTGGTCTGCAGCAGGGCTCAGCAGCCTCCAGAAGCTGACGGCAGTGTGTGTTTAAGTCCCTGCCTGGTGTGAGAGCTGAAACCTGGGTCGGACCTGGTCTATAGCAGAGCTCAGCAGCCTCCAGCAGCTGATGGCTGCGTGTGTTTAAGTCCCTGCGGGGTGCAGGAGCTGAAACCTGGGTCGGACCTGGTCTATGGCAGAGCTCAGCAGCCTCCAGCAGCTGATGGCAGTGTGTGTTTAAGTCCCTGCCTGGTGGGAGAGCTGAAACCTGGGTCGGACCTGGTCTATAGCAGAGCTCAGCAGCCTCCAGCAGCTGATGGCAGTGTGTGTTTGATCCCCTGCGGGGTGGGAGAGCTGAAACTTGGGTCGGACCTGGTCTGCATCAGGGCTCAGCAGCCTCCAGAATCCGATGGCAGTGTGGGTTTAAGTCCATGCGGGGTGCAGGAGCAGAAACCTGGGTCGGACCTGGTCTATAGCAGGCCTCAGCAGCATCGAGAAGCTGATGGCAGTGTGTCTTTAATTCCCTGCGGGGTGGGAGAGCTGTAACCTGGGTCGGACCTGGCCTGCAGCGGAGCTCAGCAGCCTCCAGAAGCTGATGGCAGTGTGTCTTTAATTCCCTGCGGGGTTGAGGAGCAGAAACCTGGGTCGGACCTGGTCTGCAGCAGGGCCCATCACCATCCAGAAGCTGATGGCTGTGTGTGTTTAAGTCCCAGGGGGGTGGGAGAGCCATAACCTGGGTCGGACCTGGTCTGCAGCAGGGCTCAGCAGCCTCCAGTTGCAGATGGCAGTGTGTGTTTAGTTCCCTGCGGGGTGCAGGAGCTGAAACCTGGGTCGGACCTGGTCTATAGCAGAGCTCAGCAGCCTCCAGAAGCTGATGGCAGTGTGTCTTCAATTCCCTGCGGGGTGCAGGAGCTGATACCTGGGTCGGACCTGGTCTGCAGCAGGGCCCATCACCATCCAGACGCTGATGGCAGTGTGTGTTTAAGTCCTAGTGGGCTGCAGGAGCTGAAACCTGGGTCGGACCTGCTCTATAGTAGAGCTCAGCAGCCTCCAGAAGCTGATGGCAGTGTGTCTTTAAGTCCCTGCGGGGTGGGATAGCTGAAACCTGGGTCGGACCTGGTCTGCAGCAGGGCCCATCACCCTCCAGAAGCTGTTGGCAGTGTGTCTTCCATTCCTAGTGGGGCAGGGGAGCAAAGACCTGGGCAGAGGAGCGCCTGTCTGCATCCGATCCGGCCCCTCAGCAGCCCGCCGTGAGCCTTAGAGAACCCCCCCCCCCCCCCCCCCCCCAGCGGGCTCCAGGAACCGGGCCCTGCGTCGGACCCAGCTCAGGCAGGCCCTCCCTCGGGCCCTGCAGCAGGTGGCCCCGTCTATGCAGTCGAAAACCCCGCGAAAATCGGTGTAGAAACGCCCGAGAGGCGTGGTGCGGTTCCCCCGGCCGGTACCGGGTCCGGACCGGTCCGGAAGTCCACCCAGAACACTGCCTGGGGCTTCTGGGCGGCTCCCCAGGCGCAGGCAGTCGAAAACCGCGTGAAAATCGGTTCAGAATTGACAAAACGGCGACCTCGTCGCTCCAAAAACTAAGTCCAAACTAAGCCTTTCGCTTATCGCTTAACGCTTAAGGCGGTCGGCCTTATGGCCAGTAAATGAAAAGTGCCTGCGCCCCTGGAGGTTTTGGAAGGTGCGAGCGATGACCATGCTCGGGTTAGTAGGTGAGGCCATCGGAAAACCAGCGTGAGTTGGCGGGTTTGGGTGGCAATCTATTCCAGGCAGAGTCGACTATCTCTGGGCATCAATTTTGGGATTTTTCCGGCTCTGGTTCTGGGAGAAACGCAGGGGCAAAGTGCACGAGCCGCGGCCGATTTTGGTGGCCTGTCCCTGGGCACAAAGTCTGAGGAGTGTGGGCCTGGTTCTCCAAAAAATACCAGTCTGCTGGAGCTCACTCCCATGGCTCCAGGGGGCACGGCACACCCCCCGGTAGCCGACCAAAGTGATCTACTCGGGCCAGACTCGGACCCACGACCCGGGGTGAGAACCACAACTACTGGTCATCCTTTTGACCTCCAGGGGGCGCGGCAGAGCCTCCCCAGTCCGACGCAAGTGCCCCACTTGGGCCATACTCAGACCCACGGCCCGGGGCGAGAACCACAACTACTGGTCATCCTTTAGACCTCCAGGGGGCCCGGCACAGCCTCCCTAGACCGACACAAGTGCTCCACTTTGGCTGTACTCTGACCCAAGTCCCGGTGCGAGAACCACAACTACTGGTCATCCTTTAGACCTCCAGGGGGCCCGGCACAGCCTCCCTAGGCCGACACAAGTGCTCCACTTGGGCTATACTCTGACCCAAGTCCCGGGGCGAGAACCACAACTACTGGTCATCCTTTTGACCTCATGGTCATCCTTTAGACCTCCGGGGGGCACGGCACAGCCTCCCTAGTCCGACACAAGTGCTCCACTTGGGCTATACTCTGACCCAAGTCCCGGGGCGAGAACCACAACTACTGGTCATCCTTTAGACCTCCAGGGGGCACGGCACACCCCCCGGTAGCCGACCAAAGTGCTCTACTCGGGCCAGACTCGGACCCACGACCCGGGGTGAGAACCACAACTACTGGTCATCCTTTAGACCTCCAGGGGGCACGGCACAGCCTCCCTAGTCTGACACAAGTGCTCCACTTGGGCTATACTCGGACCCACGACCCGGGGTGAGAACCACAACTACTGGTCATCCTTTAGACCTCCAGGGGGCACGGCACAGCCTCCCTAGTCCGACACAAGTGCTCCACTTGGGCTATACTCGGACCCAAGTCCCGGGGCGAGAACCACAACTACTGGTCATCCTTTAGACCTCCAGGGGGCACGGCACACCCCCCGGTAGCCGACCAAAGTGCTCTACTCGGGCCAGACTCGGACCCACGACCCGGGGTGAGAACCACAACTACTGGTCATCCTTTAGACCTCCAGGGGGCACGGCACAGCCTCCCTAGTCCGACACAAGTGCTCCACTTGGGCTATACTCGGACCCACGACCCGGGGTGAGAACCACAACTACTGGTCATCCTTTAGACCTCCAGGGGGCACGGCACAGCCTCCCTAGTCCGACACAAGTGCTCCACTTGGGCTATACTCGGACCCAAGTCCCGGGGCGAGAACCACAACTACTGGTCATCCTTTAGACCTCCAGGGGGCCCGGCACAGCCTCCCTAGTCCGACACAAGTGCTCCACTTGGGCTATACTCTGACCCAAGTCCCGGGGCGAGAACCACAACTAATGGTCATCCTTTAGACCTCCAGTGGGGCCCGGCACAGCCTCCCTAGGCCGACACAAGTGCTCCACTTGGGCTATACTCTGACCCAAGTCCCGGGGCGAGAACCACAACTAATGGTCATCCTTTAGACCTCCAGGGGGCCCGGCACAGCCTCCCTAGACCGACACAAGTGCTCCACTTGGGCTAAACTCTGACCCAAGTCCCGGGGCGAGAACCACAACTACTGGTCATCCTTTAGACCTCCAGGGGGCACGGCACAGCCTCCCTAGTCCGACACAAGTGCTCCACTTGGGCTATACTCTGACCCAAGTCCCGGGGCGAGAACCACAACTACTGGTCATCCTTTAGACCTCCAGGGGGCACGGCACAGCCTCCCTAGTCCGACACAAGTGCTCCACTTGGGCTATACTCGGACCCACGACCCGGGGCGAGAACCACAACTACTGGTCATCCTTTAGACCTCCAGGGGGCACGGCACAGCCTCCCTAGTCCGACACAAGTGCTCCACTTGGGCTATACTCTGACCCAAGTCCCGGGGCGAGAACCACAACTACTGGTCATCCTTTAGACCTCCAGGGGGCACGGCACAGCCTCCCTAGTCCGACACAAGTGCTCCACTTGGGCTATTCTCTGACCCAAGTCCCGGGGCGAGAACCACAACTACTGGTCATCCTTTAGACCTCCAGGGGGCACGGCACACCCCCCGGTAGCCGACCAAAGTGCTCTACTCGGGCCAGACTCGGACCCACGACCCGGGGTGAGAACCACAACTACTGGTCATCCTTTAGACCTCCAGGGGGCACGGCACAGCCTCCCTAGTCTGACACAAGTGCTCCACTTGGGCTATACTCGGACCCACGACCCGGGGTGAGAACCACAACTACTGGTCATCCTTTAGACCTCCAGGGGGCACGGCACAGCCTCCCTAGTCCGACACAAGTGCTCCACTTGGGCTATACTCGGACCCAAGTCCCGGGGCGAGAACCACAACTACTGGTCA
>NW_027223295.1:0-2500 GCF_043380555.1 Nothobranchius furzeri | reverse complement strand
GCCTCCAGCAGCCAGCCTCCAGCTGGTGATGGCGGGGCGGAGGAGCAGGCAGCCTCCATCAGCTGATGGCGGGGTGTAGGAGCAGCAGCCAGCCTCCAGCTGGTGATGGCGGGGAGGAGGAGCAGCAGCAGCCAGCCTCCAGCAGCCAGCCAGCCTCCAGCAGCTGATGGCGGTGTGTGGGAGCAGCAGCCAGCCTCCAGCGGCCAGCCAGCCTCCAGCAGCAGATGGCGGGGTGGAGGAGCTGCAGCCAGCGTCCATCAGCTGATGGCGGGGTGGAGGAGCAGCAGGCAGCCTCCAGCTGGTGATGGCGGGGTGGAGGAGCTGCAGCCAGCGTCCAGCAGCTGATGGTGGGGTGGAGGAGCTGCAGCCAGCGTCCAGCAGCTGATGGTGGGGTGGAGGAGCTGCAGCCAGCGTCCAGCAGCTGATGGTTGGGTGGAGGAGCAGCAGCCAGCCTCCAGCAGCTGATGGCGGGGTGGAGGAGCTGCAGCCAGCCTCCAGCAGCCAGCCTCCAGCTAGTGATGGCGGGGTGGAGAAGCAGGCAGCCTCCATCAGCTGATGGCGGGGTGGAGGAGCAGAAGCCAGCCTCCAGCTGGTGATGGCGGGGTGCAGGAGCTGCAGGCAGCCTCCAGCAGCTGATGGCGGGGTGCAGGAGCTGCAGCCAGCGTCCAGCAGCTGATGGTGGGGTGGAGGAGCTGCAGCCAGCCTCCAGCAGCCAGCCTCCAGCTAGTGATGGCGGGGTGGAGAAGCAGGCAGCCTCCATCAGCTGATGGCGGGGTGTAGGAGCAGAAGCCAGCCTCCAGCTGGTGATGGCGGGGTGCAGGAGCTGCAGGCAGCCTCCAGCAGCTGATGGCGGGGTGCAGGAGCTGCAGGCAGCCTCCAGCAGCTGATGGCGGGGTGGAGGAGCTGCAGCCAGCGTCCAGCAGCTGATGGTGGGGTGGAGGAGCTGCAGCCAGCGTCCAGCAGCTGATGGTTGGGTGGAGGAGCAGCAGCCAGCCTCCAGCAGCTGATGGCGGGGTGCAGGAGCAGCAGCCAGCCTCCAGCAGCTGATGGCGGGGTGGAGGAGCTGCAGCCAGCCTCCAGCAGCCAGCCTCCAGCTAGTGATGGCGGGGTGGAGAAGCAGGCAGCCTCCATCAGCTGATGGCGGGGTGGAGGAGCAGAAGCCAGCCTCCAGCAGCTGATGGCGGGGTGCAGGAGCTGCAGCCAGCGTCCAGCAGCTGATGGTGGGGTGGAGGAGCTGCAGCCAGCCTCCAGCAGCCAGCCTCCAGCAGCTGATGGCGGGGTGCAGGAGCAGCAGCCAGCCTCCAGCAGCTGATGGCGGGGTGGAGGAGCAGCAGCCAGCCTCCAGCAGCCAGCCTCCAGCTGCTGATGGCGGGGTGGAGGAACAGAAGCCTCCAGCAGCTGATGGCAGGGTGCAGGAGCAGCAGCCAGCCTCCAGCTGGTGATGGCGGGGTGGAGGAGCTGAAACCTGGGTCGGACCTGGTCTGCAGCAGGGCCCATTACCACTCAGAAGCTGATGGCAGTGTGTGTTTAGGTCCCTGCGGGGTGGATGAGCTGAAACCTGGGTCAGACTTGGTGTGCAGCAGGGCTCAGCACCCTCCAGAAGCCGATGACAGTGTGTCTTTAACTCCCTGCCTGGTGGGAGAGCTGAAAGCTGGGTCGGACCTGGTCTTTAGCAGAGCTCAGCAGCCTCCAGAAGCTGATGGCAGTGTGTGTTTCATCCCCTGCGGGGTGGGAGAGCTGAAACGTGGGTCGGACCTGGTCTGCAGCAGGGCCCATCACCATCCAGAAGCTGACGGCGGTGTGTGTTTAAGTCCCTGCGGGGTGGGAGAGCCATAACCTGGGTCGGACCTGGTCTGCAGCAGAGCTCAGCAGCCTCCAGAACCTGATGGCAGTGTGTCTTTAATCCACTGCGGGGTGCAGGAGCTGAAACCTGGGTCGGACCTGGTCTGCAGCAGGGCTCAGCAGCCAGCAGAAGGTGATGGCAGTGTGTGTTTAGTTCCCTGCGGGGTGCAGGAGCTGAAACCTGGGTCGGACCTGGTCTGCAGCAGAGCTCAGCAGCCAGCAGAAGCTGATGGCAGTGTGTGTTTAATTCCCTGCCTGGTGGGAGAGCTGTAACCCGGGTCGGACTTGGTCTGCAGCAGGGCCCATCACCATCCAGAAGCTGATGGCAGTGTGTCTTTAATTCCCTGCGGGGTGGAGGAGCAGAAACCTGGGTCGGACCTGGTCTATAGCAGAGCTCAGCAGCCTCCAGCAGCTGATGGCAGTGTGTGTTTAAGTCCCTGCCTGGTGTGAGAGCTGAAACCTGGGTCGGACCTGGTCTATAGCAGAGCTCAGCAGCCTCCAGCAGCTGATGGCTGCGTGTGTTTAAGTCCCTGCGGGGTGCAGGAGCTGAAACCTGGGTCGGACCTGGTCTATGGCAGAGCTCAGCAGCCTCCAGAAGCTGATGGCAGCGTGCCTCTAAGTCCCTGCCTGGTGGGAGAGCTGAAACCTGGGTCGGACC